>NW_024080660.1:1999806-2231612 GCF_003009895.1 Hyaena hyaena | reverse complement strand
CCCCCCCCCCCCCCCCCCCCCCCCGGGGCCAGGAGAAAGGGGAGAGTTCCCTCTGCTTGCAATTCCCCTCTGTCCAGAACCAGGCCAGCCCTGGGAGAGCTAGTCTCCTTTCCTTACAAGCTAACTTCTTCATCCTGGCTTGGATTGGATTTGGAGAAAGCCCTCCCGCTTCAAGGGAGAGTCTGACACGCCCAGTGGCAGAATGAAACCCGAGTTTTGGTCCCACTTCACCACTGCGGGATTTTAGGCAAGTCACTCATCCAAATCTCATATTCACCATCAGAAAAAAACTTCCTGGGGCGCCTGTGGGGCTCAGCCAGTTGAGCGTCTGACTCTTGATTTCGGCTCCAGTCATGATTCCCAGGGTGGTGGGATCGAGCCTCTGGATGGGCTCAGCACTGAGCATGGAATCTGCTTAAGATTCTCTCTCTCTTTCTCTCTCTCTCTCTCCTGCCCTTCTCCCCAACTCACGCTTTCTCTCTCTAAAATAAATTCAAAAAGAAAGAAAGGAAAAGACTCTTCTTCCATGACATCCCTTTTTCCTCCCTTGCCTTCTTGGCAGGATCGTGCTCCGTCCTCTTACTGACTTCAAGGCTAGAATATTCCAATATCTGCCCATTAGGTTTCTGCTGCTTCAACTCCTTCCTCAGCCGTCCTAAACCCAGTGAAACTTCCCCAGTTATTCCTTTGAACACGTCACTCTACTGCTCAGAACCATTCTGTGTGGCTCTTTACTGTCTGCATATAAAGTAATTTGGGGGGTCCCTGGCCACCTGCTACACACAAAGTACTGTGATTTGCATGGGAACTCACCTCTGCCTGACCCTGTCGGAGTACGCCTTAGTTGGCCCCTTTTGACCTCTGACCTCTGCTGACTTTTACTTCCTAGATCCCCAGAGCCGCGTCTGTCTAGGCCGGGCACAGAGCCAAGAAGACGGAGACTACATCAACGCCAACTATATCCGAGTGAGTGGCCTAGCCAGGTCTGGGTTGGGGGTGCGCTGTGTTTGAAGGCATCCCCAGAGAATATCGTCCAACTGGGGTCCCAAACCACTACTGCCATGGCCCCACCAAGCTGGGACAGACACCAAAGAGGCCCCAAGACACCAACCGAGAAAACAGCAGATGTTGGGCTGAAAAGAAGAAACCACCAAATCTCCTTAACGCGCACGTTATCACGTCATCCCAGCCAACCCTCTACACACGGAGGAAGTTGCCTTGTTGAACCCACTCCCTCGTAGTCCCAGGGCTCCTCGCACTTAGGTCTGCATGGAAGGTGCTAGCACAAATAGCTCTCAGCTGCCTCCCTTTTCTGTCTCTCTAGCCTTAACTGCTCCCAAAACAGCCCCTCCCTTGTGGAAATGGTTTAACATCAAACTATAGGAACCAGGGAGGCAAGGTGGGCCTCTCTACCCCAGCTTCCCACCTCTACTGGCCCCGAGTAGCTATTAAAAAAATAGCGCCCTCTAGTGGCTCAAAGTGGCTAGGACAGAGATCAGATTTGGCCAAGAGATTGAAAGCTGTTAACTGGGGACTCTGCAAATCTCCCATTCGCAAACAGAAACTTAGTGACCTGGATTTCATTATCTTGAGAGGCTGAGATTCTGAAGGGGAGAGAAAAGGGCTAGCAAGAGTGTGCCACGTCTTGCTACTAAATGTATAAAAGAAATAGTAAAAGTGAAACATTCACTCAACCAAGGTTGGACACCGTTTTTGTTTCTGTTTTTGTTTTAATTTTGTGCTAGTAGAATGCAATAGGAGAGGAAGGGAACAAACATCTACAAAGGACCTGATAGTGCTAGACCCTCAATATGATTTGTTGAATGCAATCTGTGCTACATTCCTGCAAGATAGCTGTTATTGCCTAACTTACAGATGAGAAAGCGGAGACTTACAGAAGCTAGGTAACCTGCTTGTGGTGGCATAGCTAGTAAGCAGCAGAACGGGGATTTGAACCCGCGTGTTCCTCCCTCCAGAACCTGTGTCCTTTCCACCGCGAGGTTTCCAGCATGCACATGTATGTCTGTGTGTGCACATTCAGTGGCTTCAGCCTGACTCCAGGGCCCCCAGATTCCAGGAGTTCCCTGGGGGTCTCCTCTCACTGCTCCCCCCTTCCTTTTGTGCATCCACCTCCCCAGGGCTATGACGGTCAGGAGAAGGTCTACATTGCGACCCAGGGCCCCATGCCCAACACTGTATCGGACTTCTGGGAGATGGTGTGGCAGGAAGAAGTGTCACTCATTGTCATGCTCACTCAGCTCCGAGAGGGCAAGGAGGTAGGAGGTGGAGTCACAGTCCTTAATGAACCCAGAAAGGGCTACCTCTCACCCCATACCACCTGCCCCTACTCAGGGCAGCTTGGGACTAGGGGCTCCCCTGGAATCTGACAGTACCTATAGCCAAGCCCAGCTTGAACTTCTCAGAAAAGTTCCTGAGCTATACACCATCGAGCCTATCCACAGCCAGAATGGGGAATTGGGTAAGCACTTCACCTTCAGGAGAGCCCAGCACCTCACCTGCTGACTCAGGGCAGTGCGGAGCCCCTCCGATGGGGGAGAGAAATGGGGAGGGGACCCCACTCCCCTCTCTGCTGTCCTGGCCCCTGCTCCAGCTGATAGACACTTCCCCCTTCTGACTCCCAGCTCCCTCCCTCCTAGAAATGTGTCCACTACTGGCCCACAGAAGAGGAAACCTATGGACCCTTCCGAATCCGCATCCAAGACACAAAAGAGTGTCCAGAATACACTGTGCGGTGGCTCACCATCCAGGTACAGGGAAGTCTGTCTGTCTCCAGCCTCACTGGAAGTCGGGCCTGACCTTTACTGGGATCCAAGGGTTTATTCATCCTTGAACACCCATCTAGGAGAAGAACTGAAGCAAGAAGAAAGAGAACATGAGCACTTCCCTAGTCTAATAAGGCAAGGCCAACAAGCCAAGCAGAAACCACCAGGAAGGCCCATCCATCCATCAATAGCTCAGGAGAGGAGAGGTGGGGTCCCAGAGTCATGCTGACCACAGGAAATCCAGAGAGATGTGTAATAACACACGTGAGGTGCTTTAAAATGCCTCCTATTATCATATAGCATGTTATACTTTTCAAAGCATTTCTCTCCTAACTCCTTATCCTCCAAGCATCCTGAGAAGGAAACAAATAAGATATCACTGTCTCCTTTTTCTAAGTAAATGAAGTTAAGGGACTTGCCCGAAATCATACGCTCATTAGAAGCAGAGCCAGGACTTAAACTTGGGTCTTCCCCCTCTCCCATTTCAATGCTTCCCCCTTCTCCAGCATTTCAAAGGAGGGAATGGTGGAGTATAATGAGCCAGAGAAGGGCTGGCCTTGCCTGCTTGGGGCCCATGACTGCCCCAGGGAAGAATTCTAGCCCTTGCCCTCCTCTGGTACCAGAAGGCTGCCAGCGCCCCCTACCCTGACCTTGGTTCTCATGCCTTGTTCCTATGCCAGCACCAGGAGGAGTGCCGGGTAGTGAAGCATGTCCTCTTCTCGGCCTGGCCTGACCACCAGACCCCAGAATCGGCTGGACCCCTGCTGCGCCTGGTGGCCGAGGTGGAGGAAAGCCCCGAGACAGCTGCCAACACTGGGCCCATCGTGGTCCACTGCAGGTATGTGGCCTCGCCCTCCCCAGCAGCCTATGAGCAGGGGTTCCTTTCCTGCCATTGGGTCTCTCCTTGGAAGCAGTCTAAGAAGGACAGCACTGGAAAGGCCAATTCTTACGTGGATGGGAATCTCTAGGTTATTCAGCAAGTGCTCTGTTCTTATTCTCTCCTTCATGCAGAATCCGGCCATCTGGGCTGGACATTCAGGTACAAGCCAGAGAGGGGACAGAATATCAGAATACGTCCCAGTCTTCTGGAGAAGGAAATAAACAGGGTCCCCAGTGTTGAGAAACTCATTTATTTTTTAATTAAAAAAAATTTTTAATGTTTTATTTTTGAGAGAGAGGAAAATACAGAGTGTGAGCAGGGGAGATACAGACAGCGGGAGACACAGAATCTGAAGCAGGCTCCAAGCTCTGAGCTGTCAGCACAGAGCCCGACGCGGGGCTTGAACTCACAAACTGTAAGATCATGACTTGAGCTGAGGTCAGACACTTAACCGACTGAGCCACCCATGTGCTTGAGAAACTCATTTATTCAATGACTATTTATTGAAAACCAGTTACTGTCAGGCACAGTGTTGGATGCTAAGGAGACAGCTTGGATTCTCCCCTGACTGGGAGAGAATTTATAGTCTGGTGGGAAAGAGAGCAGATCAAATGATTAAGCATGGCACAGTGGGAGGTGTGTGGGAGCACAGAACGGAGTTGCCCATCCCAAACTTAGGCCACAGAAGGCTTTCTAGGAGAAAGGACATCTAAACTAAGCTAAAATCTGAAAGGCGAATTCAAATGAAGAATGGAAAGAGGAAGCATTCCAGGCAGATGAACAGCATGTGCAAAAGCTCTGAGATGAATTTTCTTTTGAGAGAGAGAGAGAGAGAGAGAGCACAAACAGGGGAGAGGAGCAGAGGGAGGGAGGCTTCACACTCAGCAAGCAGCCCTACATAGGGCTCGATCCCATGCCCTTGGATCATGACCAGAGCTGAAATCAAGAGTTTGATGCTCAACCGACTAAGACACCCAGGCACCCCCTGAGATGAAGTTTTTAAATGGACATATTGCTGGGAGCAGAGTTAGAAGATGGGAGCTCAGAGGTCATGTGGGGGAAAGGAAGAGCGATGAGAGAGAAGTCTGGAAGGCCAGATCACAAAGGGCCTCGTAGGACTGACTAAGAAACTTGGACTTGCCATTTAAAAGGAATGCTTTGAAACATTCAAAAAAAAAATTTTTTTTTTTAATAATGGGGCTCCTGGTAGCTAAGGCGGTTGGGTGTTCATCTTTGGCTCAGGTCATGAACTCACAGTTCATGGGTTCCAACCCTGCCTCGGGCTCTGCACTGACAGCTCAGAGCCTAGAACCTGCTTAGAATTCTGTGTCCCCCTCTCTCTCTGTCCTTTTCCCACTCGTGCTCTGTCTCTCTCTCTTAAAAATAAACATTTAAAAAAATTTTAAAGGAATGCTTTGGCTACAGAGTAAGAATCGGATTGAGGTGGGGAGGGGAGTAACACGAGAGACAAGCTTACAATAAGGTAACCTTTTGGGAGTGCATACCCTGAATAGAACATACTGGCACAAGTATAGACAGAGGGGGCCCATGAGCCTCTTCCCCACAGGGGGGCACCTGGACATGGTGCCTGGGAGGTCATGAGTGGCTTCTATCAGGGCTTCAGATAAGAAGTCTTCCCAAAGACTGGGAATCTTAAAAAGGTTTTGAAATAAAGGGCAAGACGCAGCAGAGTAGAGGGGACAGCTGTGGGAGGGACCCAAGGTGGGAAAGGGGGTTGAGTGTCAGCAGCTGTGGAGATGGTGTCCTGGTCAGATAAGGAGGACTCAAGGGCTCAGCAAGCCCAGCGGGAGCACGGAGAGTTAGAAACCATGCCTGTTGCTAAGCAGAAAAGAGCTCATCACAATGTCCACCGGGGCCGGAGGGTGACCTGGGATAGGTCTGTGGTGAGGCTGGAAGAAGTCTCAACTGCCCCAGTGCCAACTCTCAGTTGTGAAGGTATTGCTACCTTCCTCCATCTTCATGTCCCCAGCCCCAAAATAGAGTGTCCTACGTCCTTATGGCTTTCTCTGTAGTTTGAGGCCTGGCCCTCCTAGTTTCCACTCACCTGGCCCCCATGTCCTCTGTGACCTTCCTCTCCCCTCCCTGGCTGCACCCAGTGCAGGGATTGGCCGGACTGGCTGCTTCATCGCCACCCGAATTGGCTGTCAACAGCTGAAGGCCCGAGGGGAAGTGGACATTCTTGGTATCGTGTGCCAACTTCGGCTGGACAGGTGGGTCTATGGATGTAAATAGGACCAAAGACATGAAGGAGTGGCATCAGTGCTTCCTGGGCACCAGGGCACTTAGAGGCACATCGCCATCAAGCACTTCCTTCCAGAAAGGCAAAGGGCCCATTGCTTAAAGAGCGGTTTCTGGTGCAACTAACACCCAGGAAAGCATCTCTAAAATTTTAGCTTGGGGGCCTAGAATTAAATATGCCAATCTGTGGAGATCTGAGCCTTATATCTTTTTCAGTTTTGTTTTTGTTTTTCCAAATCCCCTGCTCAGGGAAAGGCGGAGGGTTGGGGTATGGTTGGTTCTAGGTACTAGGCCGGCACAGATAATGTACAGAAGCCCTCTGGATCTGGAGACAGAGAACCGGGGTGCAAATTCTGACTTGCATCTCACTGAGCCATCACTGTATTTCTCCGGGCCCCCATTTCTTTATCGAGAGAAATGATGGCTCCTTCGTCAGAGAGCTGCTTTAAGGAATGAGTTAATGCATTGTGAACATGTTTTCCAAACAGGAGAACTTACTGTATAAATTTATAGAATTATTATTTTTACTTTTAAGACAGGGAGGAGGAAACCTGGAGGCTCAGGAATATTCCTGGCCTGGCCTGAGGAATCCGGGGATTGGTGCTGCCCCAGGAGCAGATGGGTCAGAGAGGGACAAGTCCCAGTGTGGGCTGTCTCCTCCTCGGCACAGCCAGCAATGGGGCTCAGGCCTGAGCAAGGGGCAGAGGGGCTTTCCTCTTGGGGAAGGTCTGAAGGGCAGCAGAAAGGAGTAGAAAACCCGAAGGATGAACATATGTAAAGGGGCTGACGGGTTCTTTGGGAGACTCTCCCTACAGAACTAGAGAGATGCTCGACTTGCCCTCCTTTGCTCATGGTGGCTGCGTATTCTCCTTGCAGGGGTGGAATGATCCAGACCACGGAGCAATACCAGTTTCTGCACCACACCCTGGCCCTGTATGCAGCCCAGCTGCCAGAGGAGCCCTGCCCCTGACCCCTGGCACCCTCCACCAGCCCAGACGCCAAATTCCCCCACGCCTGGGCAGGTGGTTCTGGGGAAAGTGGGTCTTGTGATCTGAGGGGTCCCCTGGGTGGGCATGGGGAAGGGTTGCCCCTTCAGCGGGCACCTGCAGTCACAGGAAGTTGCATCAGCAAGAACGGGGACCAGACTCCAGGTCTTTACAGCTGGCCACTCTTCCACTTCCTCTAATAGCCCCAAATGGACACTTGAGGGGACCTTCCGTGTCTCTCTGAACTTCAAGCTGGGAACTGGCATTTATGAGAGAGTTGAGAAAGGACCAGTGTTCCGTTTTTTCTTAAAGGGCTCTGTGAGCTTCATCTCTCCGTCTATGACATGGACATTAAGTGCTTTGCTGCCACAGGAAAAAGTAATCAGAGAAGCTCCTAGAAGCCACTCTAGCTGGATCCCCTTCCTGGGGCTGCCAAGAGAGTGATCCCAAGATCATCTTCCGCCTGGGCCCTACCCAAGAACCAGCCAGATGCAGGAGCCAGGAAATGTCTGGTCATGACTGTGGCCAAGTTCTCAACATCCCAGCAGTGACTTTCTGCTTCCTTACCCCACATCTGTGATGGCTGGACACCCGCCAAAGAGAATAAGGACACGTATGTCCTGGGACCGGGCTACAGAGGTGACCAGGCCAGGCATTGAAACCTTTGGAGGAAGAAAAGTGTGGTGACCCCTCAGAGGCCCAGAGGGCTGCCCCTGCCTCTATCATTGCCAGCTACTCCCTAGGGAGGCCCAGCATTTTCTGTCTTCCCTTCATGACCTCAGAAGATACCCTGAGTACCAGGAGGTGCAAAAGAATGAAGGGCAAGGAGGAAACAAGGAGCTTGGCCTGATCTTAGAAAACCAGCCCCCTGTCCTCCACCATCCACCCCCTGCATTTGCAGAGGACAGCTGGAGAGCCTGGCTGTTTCCGTGAACCATCTGGGAAAAGCACCGCACACAGACCTGGGGCATCAGGCTGGGACCGCAGAGTTGGGACCTTCATAAACTCTTCCAGAGAGCTAACCTCTTTCATCACCTCAGGACCCATACAATTTCCAGGGCACCCAAGATCTATCTCAGGGCTCACCTACACTCCCCAGGAAGGTATCCAGAGACTTTGTCCTTGAATCCAACATGGGCTGCCTGTGGGGATGAAGAAAGACACCATCTCTCTGGGCACCGAGCCCCTGGGGTCTGCCTTGGCTGATGCGAGCTTTCTGTGGAACCCCCCCCACCCCAACAAGCCGGACCCTGAAGAGCAGCTGGGCCTCCTTATTCACGATATCTCTTCTGAAGCACATGGCAACGTTGAAATTGAGGTTAATTTTCTTAACACTTCTGCTTGGTCTCACAACGGAATTCCTCCTTCCTTACCGCCCCGGGAACGGGCTCACCTGCACCCACACCTCTCCTAAGTCCTTTGGGAGGCACTCACAGCCTGTGCCCGTAAAGGAGGGGACAGAGCTCTCAAGTGCCTGATCCCGCCCTGGGCGTAGACTCAACCAGGAGGGAAGCAAGTGGGTGGCCATCGACCCACAGCCTCCCTGCCCTGGCACTGTGGCCCCAACCCCATTCTAGAACTTAGAGTGTACAGTTTTGGAAGAGGAACCAAGTGGGAGAATAAAGACTTCTTGGATGACTGATTCATTCCTTCTTTTTCTCAGGCCTCTGGAACCTCTTTATAGCAATAGATTAAGACTCTGTAGACCAGGAGTAGGCTGCAGATACCTCTCCCAGGATATGCACTTTTCTAGCAACTTCTTGAGACACATCAAACAAAGTGACCTTGTAGTCAGTTTGGGAAATAGGACAGAGGTGCACCTTAAGAGCTGGACAGGGACCTATGAAGGGCAGAAGCTAGAAAGATGATACTCTGTGATCCATTCACTTCAGCAAGTATTTTTGATCATTTGGTCATCTTGGGTATGTTTGACAGATGTGCTTTAAGTTGACAGTTTCTGCACCTTGAAATAGAACAGGAGACTACATGGGTGTGTGTCTGAAAACCCAATACTAAGGGGCATTCATCCTAGGTGGGCAGCTGCCCTGAAGCCTGGAAAGACTGGGGAATAGCCAGCCCCAAGGCTGAGCAGCGCTGGGGCTAGGGAGGCATGCCGGCCCGCCCTCCACCTCCCACCGCCAATCCTCCTTCCCCAAGAAAACTTTGGCTTTTACCAAAACAGGCCAACTTTTTCATCCGCTGCAGATCTTCCTCACTGGCCCCACCCACCCACCCCGGCAGGATTTTATCTATGAATTATGGTGATACTCGTGAAAATCGGCATCAGCCTCAAACAGCTGTTTCACTCTTGGACCAGAGGCTTCCTAAACACGCAGTTCAGGTAAACTGTGGTTAACAAAACAAGATGGAGTAGTAAAACAGCCAAACACGGTTGCTTGCTGTTACTCTCTGCTGGTTAGGTTCTGAAAGCCTAAGACTCTTTCCCCAGAGGTGTTCAGAGGCAAGGATTCAGGGAACAAAAAGCCTCCATTTCTCTCCCTTTCATAGAGCGCTCATCTCCGGGTCCTGGGAAGTGGGTGAAGCATCCTTCTCCACCCTGATTAACGGGGACCCCACGCACCTCGGGCCCACCACCCTTTAAGAAGGAAAGGGGTGCCAGCCAGGGCGCCACAGCCCGGGAAGGGGAAGTCCTAAAAGGAGCACTCTTTTCCCAGTGCCCTCGGACGCCAGCAGGCGCAGGCCGTATCCCGGAGGCTCGCGGGCTCCCCACGCACCCCACCCGCGGGCCCCGCTAGGGGCGAGGGAGGGGCGCGCGCTCGGGTGCGAGCCGGACACGGCCCGGCAGCGGCGGCGCGGGAGGGCGGCGGCGGCGGCGGCGGCGGAGGAGGAGGGCGCCGAAGCCACACCCATCGGCGAGCGGATCCGGGGGCAGCGAGTCGTCGGCCGCTGCGCTCCAGCCTCCGCCCGCACCGAGCCGCGGGACCCGGGCCGCACCGGGGAGGGGCCGCTCCGGGCCGCAGCGCGAGGGCAGCGAGGGGCGGCGGGCAGCCGGCACCGGGCGGGGCCGGCCGCAGCGACCATGATCGCTTTGTTCAACAAGCTGCTGGACTGGTTCAAGGCCCTGTTCTGGAAGGAGGAGATGGAGCTCACGCTGGTCGGGCTGCAGTACTCGGGCAAGACCACCTTCGTCAACGTGATCGCGGTACGGGGGCGCGGGGCGCGGGCCCGGGGCGCCGGCCCAGGGTCGGGCCTGTGTCGGCCTGCGCCGCGCCCTGGTGAGCCGGGGTCGCCGCCTGGCATGGCCGGGCACCGCCGGGCGCCGGGCGGGGGAGGAGCGGGCCCGAGCGCTTGGGGCCTAGCACGGCCGGTGGGAGACCCGGGTGGCGCGCGACCCGCTGTCCCGCCCGGGCCGGGATGGCACGGCTGGGGGCGGGAGAAGGGGGACGAGGACATCGGCTGGGGCCCCGGGACTGGCGGCCCCAGGGGATCACGAGGCAGGAGGGATCCGCCGCCTGCAGAGACAGGCTCCCTCCGGTCCCCGCGCAAGGGGGCATGACGGGGCGAAAGTGCCCGGGCCTTCCCGCCCAGCGTACGGAGGGTCGCGGGACCGGGCGGCCGGCGCGGCTTGGGGAGGGGGCCTGGGCAAGTCCAGCCCCACCCCGAGGCTTTAACCCCTCTCTGCCGGAAGGGGAAGCCCCGGCGCTGTTGAGGGGGAGGGGAGGTGTCCCCTGGGGGTAGTGGCATCAGCTGAGGCCCTTGGCACCAGCCCAGACTCCTCCTCTCCAGGAACCCGCCGCGTCTTAGCTGGGGGTCCAGGGAGGATGGCATCATAAAGGGAGTTTGGAGACTCCGCCTGGCTCAGAAGTTACAGCAGGGGGTGCCCCAGACCAGAGGATGAGTTGGAGGGGCACTGCCCACTTAGGGACACGGGAGGCAGTGGCTCTGAGGGCTTGGGAGAGTCGAGACGAGGTGGGCAATTGTAAGTCTGTCAGCGCCAGGGAGTGGTGGGGAAGGAGTTAAAATCTGTCTCACGAAAAGGGAAGATGAGCTCCATGGGTGTGTGAGCTGAGGCTGCAGTAATGGCTGCGGCCTGCATTAAAGAGCTTGGCTGGACGGGGCGTGTCGGGCTGAGGGTCGCTTGGGGCAGGTGCTGGGGTTGTCCCAGGCGGAGCCCAGTCCCGGGACCGGGGCTTCTGAGAACTGTGGATTGGCCACACACTGACCCAAAATGCCAATGTTGTAGGTTAGCAAAAAAGTATGGCCAGTCCGCCTAGGTACCTCTCTGTGTGGTTGCCCATCCTGGAAGAAGAGGGCCCCCTGATGGCTCTCAGCATCCCAGAAGGAGCATCCCGGAAGCAGGAGGGCAGAAGGAAGGCTGGAGCCTGGAGCTGCGGGTACCCCATGGTCACATAGTCAGGCACTGGCTTCCTTTTCCAAACATGTTTTGCAAATGGCCTCTGCCCCTTTCTCCACCCAGTGGTTACTGGCCCCTCACGTAACAGGGCAGGACCTTCGGGCCCCTGCTGGGTTTTTTGGCATGATGGCTTCCTAGCCAACCTGTGCCCCTGGGCTCCTGTCTGAGAGTTTGGCCCCTGGTTAGATTTGGCATTGACTTGGGCTCTTGGGCTCCTTGGGCATGAACATAAGGCCTGGACTCTGATCCTGCAGGCTGGGGTGGCTTGGCTTCTAGGCATTTCAATCTGGGAGAGGTCTCAGCTCAAGGCCAACAGGAGCAACACTCTTGCTGCTGCTCCAGTGGCTCAGCCTGGGTGTCACCTCCAGTCCCCAGGGAAGCCACGCTCCTGGCAGAGATGCACAGGTACCCAGGGGGGTTCCATTTCCTGGTCAGGAGGGCCTCCCCTAGACCTGCATCATACCCAAAACAGGATCAGACCCAGGTACAGAACTCGAGAGTCACATGTTTACACTGCCGGGTCAGAGTTTAGGTGATGTACAGGGAATTTGCGCCCCCTCTTAGCCCATGCGTTCCCCTGTTTGATATTCAACTTGCCACCTCAGCTCACCCATCCTAGAAAGTGCAAGCAAAACTTCCCTTTAAAGAGACTTCCCAAGGGGCGCCTGGGTGGCTTAGTCGGTTAAGCGTCCGACTTTCGCTTAGGTCATGATCTCGTGGTTCGTGGGTTCGAGCCCCGCGTCGGGCTCTGTGCTGACTGCCAGCTCAGGGCCTGGAGCCTGTTTCAGTCTGTGACTCCCTCTCTCTCTGACCCTCCCCTGCTCACACTGTCTCTCTCTCTCTCCTAGAAACAAATAAAACATTAAAAATTTAAAAAAATAAAAAAATAAATAAATAAATTTCCCAGCCAGGAGCCATGCCCACAGAGGCCCATTTTCCTCCAAAAGGATCCCTGCCCAGGACATTTCACGTAAGAAGTGAGCTTGAACTGAGCCAGGGTGATATTTGACTTAAATNGCGTCGGGCTCTGTGCTGACTGCCAGCTCAGAGCCTGGAGCCTGTTTCAGTCTGTGACTCCCTCTCTCTCTGACCCTCCCCTGCTCACCCTGTGTCTCTCTCTCTCTCCTAGAAATAAATAAAACATAAAAAAAATTTTTTTAAAGAGACTTCCCAAGAAAAACCACCCCATGTAGACTCAAGTGGGAGTTTCAGCACCAGGGGAACTGGTGTTCTGTGACCCTCCAGGGCTCCTGCACTGGCGTTTCTGCCCCCCTTCGGTATAACCACTTGGGTAGAGTATCTTTCAGAAAGAAATAAAGAATCGAGACCCCCTGGCCTTTGTTCCTATGCCCACCGCTGACTTTCTGAATCACCTTTGCCTGCTCATTTGGAGTCTGTTTGTCTCAGTTTCTTTCCCATTTGGGTTTTTCTGCTCACTCTATGAGGTCTGACTGTACATAGAAATTTGAATTTCTGGGTCTAACTACTCAGCAGGCTAATGTGAACTGGAAAAAAATTATATAGCGACTTCACAATTCTTCTAAAAACCTAAAAGTGTTCCGTTGAGTTTCTCTCAAAAAGTTGTGATATAGAACTCAGGAGATGTTTTGCCTGAGGGGAAAAAGAGACAGCTATTTTCAATATTTTAAAGTGTAAAAGACTGTCCTATGGAAGAACTCTTCTTGGGGTACTCAAGTCTTTGGAACAAGGGATGGACGTTATAGGAAGATGGATTTTTGACTCATTATGCAGAATTTTCAGAGAGTTGGAGTCCACCCAAGAGGGAATGAGCCAGGGGGTATTCAAGTCTGAGACAAGAGGTTAGGTCACATGACTTTGGGGTTACTTCCAACCTTCGAATGAGAAGTTTGTGAGATCAGGAGGCATCAGCAGGGAAATGAAGTCAGAACCTTGTTCCAACCTAGCTTCAGTTCATAGCTGAACCGGCTATTTGGGTGCTGGGGGAGCCTGGTTTCCTGAAGGTTCTCCTAGCCCGAAATCACATTCTGCCAGGCCAGGCATTTCATTTATATGGGAGCCTGTGAATCTTCTACTTTCCAGAGATGCCAGATGGCTCCTCATGCGCTATCCAGACCATTTCCATTTCCAAGCACTTTGTGAGCCTTATGTGCCAGACTCTAGGAAACAAAAACCCTTCTCCCCATTTCACAGAAGGAAACCTTGAGGCCCAGAGAGGTTGAAGTGTCTTAGATGAATGATTAACAAAAACTGGGCTTTCTTCTTGAGACCTTTATATTCTTCAGGAGCCCCGATGGGGAAGAGTGAACTTTAGTGCGGCAGGTGCCCCCACCCCATCCCTGGCACCTTGCTGGGGTTTGGAAATGAAACCACATATGTTAAGGGTCTCCATGCTCCCTTTCCCTCAGTGATTCCTACCTTTTAGGGCTCTTGGACCCTTTTGATAACTGATAAAAATAGAGACCCTTTCCCCTGGGAAGTGTCCATATAAACAAAAATTTTGTACATGCACATTGGGTGTAATTTCAGGGGGTTCAGGGACTCTCTGCAGCCCATCTGTGGCCTCAGGTTAGGAAACCTTGCTCTACCTTGTCGTGAGCCACAGTCATAAGGACTCAGTTCTCACTTGCAAGAGTATTTTGGTGAATGAGTTTGGGTGATTCTTGCAGATAAAAGGGAATCAATCTCTCTGATTTGGATGGATCCTCAGGAAGTCTTCATTCAGGTCTACAGACTCTGAGTAAGAAATCGTCTCTAACACCTTGGCTAAGGGTCAGAGCCCCTGACTTTCTAACATGTCCTGAGGTAAATTATTCCTACCACCTAGTAGAAGAAAATGGCACAGTACAGAGACAAGGCTGTCACCCTCAGATTCAGGGTTAAGTAAGCCCCATCTTCTGCATCTGGCAAGGGGGGGGTCATAAGCAAAAGTGTCCTACATGTGAACATGGAAATGACCTTGGAGCGAATTTGGTCTGGCCTTACTTCAGGCCTGGGGCTAGGGCTAGTTTAGAGCAATCTAAACATCTTGGGAAACAGTTTAGAGGGAGGAGAAACGAAGATCATTAGAATTTGGAATTATAGTCAACTCCTAATTATGCAGCAAACATTTGCTAATATTGTTAATGGAGGCATGGGTCCCTCCCCGAGAAGCTCTCAGTCTAGTGCGGAGACACCTAAGTCAACAGGGGGTGTAGAGTGTGGATTATCCATCCTAACAAATGGAGTGTAATACAAATAGACCAGAACCATCAGATAATCCAGAAATTACTTGGTGAGCAGTGCATGGTGGGGTGGCCAATTTACTTTCCCTCAAAATATTTTCTGCCAGTTTGAAGATCTGCCGGCGCCCCTTGAGATCACCCCTCACTGTTTACCGTGACCTGTTTGAAGTTCTTTTGTCAGGAGGTAATTCTTCTGCTCCACTGGAGACAAATACAGTAAAGGGGCTCCTATTCCACCAGAGAGATGTAGGTTAGACTTTAGGAGGAATTTTTTTCTCAGTCTGGGCTGAGAGACTTGAAGTTTGCCTGAAGAAGACAGGCCTCTTGTTCATAGGAGAGCCCCGGGAATCGGGTGGACGCCTGAGTTGTTTATGGCCATCCCACCGGAAACCAAGGGACACTCCGGAGATGGCCCCACACCCCCCGCAGAGAGGTGCCTGAGAAGCTTCATTCTTGCAGCCTTGTGGCTGTGGCCGCCAGAGATGGCGCATCCGGGTTCTATCGGTTGTTACCCCTTTTCCAACTCCGACTCTTCCCCCCCAGTCAGGACAGTTCAATGAGGACATGATTCCCACCGTGGGTTTCAACATGCGCAAAATCACCAAAGGGAACGTGACCATCAAGGTGAGTGGCAGGGAGCCAAAACTCTGGCCACAGCTTGGGCCCCAGGAGAGCCCGTGTGTGCATGTCAGGGCCGGGCACGCAGAAGGAGTTGGGGAGGGCATCTGTGACCCGTGGGAGGAGACGCTGAAGGAAAGCGGAGGCTTGGATAGTGGGGGAAAGAGCGCAAGTCTCCTGAGGCGGTCAGAGGGGTGCAGAGACAGGACTGGACAGCCAGTGAGTCCCTGGGCTGGGGAGGGGCAGGGGGGAGGGGAGCGGAGAGGGGGACTTGGAAGCCAAGATGGGTTTGATTGCCTGCTTGCTGCTGAGACCATGTCACCCTTTCTCACTCAGCTCTGGGACATTGGGGGACAGCCCCGATTCCGCAGCATGTGGGAGCGCTACTGCCGAGGAGTGAGTGCCATAGTGTAAGTGCAGGGCCAGGCTGGTGGCAGGACTCAGCGTCACCTGGCTCCCCCAAACCCCCCCCACACACACACAACCTCACTACCTGCAGGGGCCACAGGCCCAGAACTGGATCCATCATAGTGCTGGGTTCACGACTCGCTGTCCCTACACAGCCTGCCTTTCCGTTGTGTGCTGCGTGTTTCTTATCTGCAGAACATTCTGGGCACGTCCCAGCCAATCTGAGAACCTTTGCCTTTTCAGGGCATCAACCAGCTGAAAGTACCTGTGTCTCCCTGCTCCCCCCAATCTTAGAGTCACCGCACTCCTGAATTTTGTGCGATTTAAACGGTTCATTCCCTTGCTTTTTAAAAATAATTTTAGGGGCGCCTGGGTGGCTCAGTCGGTTAAGAGTCCAACTTCGGCTCAGGTCATGATCTCGCGGTTCGTGGGTTCGAGCCCCGCGTCAGGCTCTGTGCTGACAGCTAGCTCATAGCCTGGAGCCTGTTTCAGATTCTGTGTCTCCCTCTCTCTCTGACCCTCCCCTGCTCATGCTGTCTCTCTCTCAGAAATAAATAAAACATTAAAAAATAATAATAATAATTTTATCTACAGGTATATGCCCAAACAAAAGATTGTTTCGTTTCCATTGTTTCTGATCTCATTAAAAAAAATTTTTTTAATGTTTATTTTTGAGATAGAGACAGAGAGACAGAATGTGAGTGGGGCAGAGTCAGAGAGAGAGGGAGACACAGAATCCGAAGCTCCAGGCTCCGAGCTGTCAGCAGAGAGCCCAACACAGGGCTCGAACTCACAGACTGAGAGATCATGACCTGCGCCAAAGTCCGTTGCTCAGCCCACTGACCCGCCTAGGCTCCCCGACCTCATTTTTTAAAAGTATCTTGCTGCAAGAAAATCTTCTGGGCATCCTTTGCTTTTTACACTCATCCATAGCTAGTCTTCCCATGAAGACTTAAGAGGGTCACTTTGGGAGGGATTTTCACCTAATCTTAAAGAGCCAAAAGCTTCACCCCTGTGTGACAGCTTTTCCAGAGGGGACTTTGGACAACAGGATAATGGCAGGCACTGGAGGAGGCCCAGGTAGCCCACAGATCCAGAGGTGACCAAGCCCAAACACGATGTTTTCTCCCACAAGCAGCAGGTCCTTCTCTTCCTGCCTCTCAGCCTGTAGTGTCAACCTGCGTGTCCCCACCCTGCTGTCCACAGATACATGGTGGACGCCGCGGACCAGGAGAAGATTGAGGCCTCTAAGAACGAGTTGCACAACCTGTTGGACAAACCCCAGCTGCAGGGCATTCCGGTCAGCAGCCCGATGGAGTGGGAGGGAAGGGAGCCCGCTGGGAAGTCACTGGGGCCTGGGCAGGAGGCAGGGGAAGGCCAGGCACTGCCGAGTGGAGAGTGGAAACGGACAACCTGGCCCGGCTGCCCTGGACCTCGTCTCTGTCCTCCTCTGTAGGTCTTAGTCCTGGGTAACAAGCGAGACCTTCCAGGAGCACTGGATGAGAAGGAGCTGATTGAGAAAATGTGAGTTTGGTTACTCTTCTCTGTCCTTCCTCCCTGCTCCCCAAATTCCCCAGGCGGCAGAGAGGGAGACGGCTTGCGGCTGCTCTCAGTATTCGCCACACGGTGGCAGCAGAGCCCACCTTTCCGGGAGCCTCGCCCTCCCCATTGCAGCTCCAGAGCAAGTAAAGGACTCGGGCGCCCCCAGTCCCCAGACCCCCTGGGCAGTCCTAGCCTCAGCAGGTTCTACTCTGGTTCCCCCCTAGGAATCTTTCTGCCATCCAGGACCGAGAGATCTGCTGCTACTCCATTTCCTGCAAAGAAAAGGACAACATTGGTGCGCGTGGGTATGGGGGAGTTGCTGGCGTTCTGGGAATAGCCACGGGGCAAGGGGAGGAGCCGAGAGGCACTTGAGGGTGTTCTGGTGCGGTTGACTCAAAGGTTTTCACTCCACAGCTTTCCTTGAAGCCCCAAGCTCTATGGTTCTCCTGGGGTAGGACGCGCATCGGGGAAGCTCAGATTCTGAGCATTACCCAGCTCTGCCCTGACTGGTTGTGTGATCTTAGGCAAATCGCTCCCTTTCTTGGGCCTTGCTTCCCCCACTGTAACGTCGCAGGGTTGGATCAGGCAATTCCCAGCCCCTCCTGGCTGTGACGTCCCATGGGCCACCCAGATGCCTCCGCCACTCATCTGGGGTTGTTTGGAGCTTGATGGCTCTGGGCTTTTGGTGCCCTTAGTTGCAGTTCTGGAAGCCCTGAGCTTACGCCACTCCTTAAGGTGTTTGCTCCACTTCCCCCAGTCGGCTCAGCACGAACTAGAAGGCCTATAAACTTCTCTGTTGTCCCCCACCCAGATATCACCCTACAGTGGCTTATTCAACACTCAAAGTCACGGAGAAGCTGAGACTGCGGTCCATCCCCCTCGGACCAGGGACCTGCTGTCATCCAAACCCGAAGCCGAGCTCCCCGCCCACCCTGCCGTCCCCCCTAAGCCCGCTCCTCCTCACTGGGTGTGGGGAGGGGCCCTCTGGGGATCCCAGAGTCCTGTTCTGCTGAGGTTTGAACTCCTGATTTTATTGTAAAATAAACTGCTCCCATTCTGGCCCCCTAACCTCTCGCCCTCCCCCTTCCCTCTGCCCTTCCCCCACCCTGCTTCCGGCCCCTTAACAGCCCTGGCCCCACAGCCCCTGCCCTCCTCTCTCCCGCGCCCCACTCCTACACTGCCCTTTTCAACACTCTTCTGTTATTGTCCTCTGTGTACAGTATATATATGTATATATATTTTAATTTTTTAATTTAAGCAAAGACTAAAATCAACCATTTGATGCTGCAGGGGCCCTTCAGGATCTGGGAGGGGGGCGGTCTGGAAAGAAGGCATGAGATGCAGAGGTTGGCTTGGGGCGGGTTCAGATTAGGAAAGTGAAGGCTGGCCCTTGCATCCCCATGTCCTGTTCGTTTCCACTTCCGGATCTGGCTGGTCCCTGTAGGGCTTGAATGTCACAGGCTGACTGGAACCTCCAGAGGTGCCCGCGTCTGCCCCCAGCCTCAGCAGCGCCACGAGGCATGACCAAGTGCCAGAGACCATCAGGCCGCAGGGGCAGGAGGCCAGCCTCCGTGGCTACCCGGCAGCCCCTCCTGCCCCTTGCTGGCTCCCAGCTCCTGCCCCTTCCGAGGGCCCCCGACTCCATGGGCCACCTCATTTTCTGTTCTCATTTTGCAGAGTTGCACAAGGAGAGAACTCAGCATGGGGGGTTGGTTCTTTGGGTTTTGTTTTCTGTTGGTCTGTTTGTTTAATTTAATGATTTGTAAAGTGATGTTCCTCTTCCTTTTTTTACACTTTTCAGCTCATATTTAACCTCTGTTTGGAAAACGATTCTTGTAACTGTACATTTTTTTGCCTCCTAACAACACGAATAAATGACCAGTTTTGTGTTGGGGGCGGTGTATGGGGCCGCTCATTTGTCCGTTGGACGCCACGGAACGGCTGGCAGGCCCGCACGCTGGGCACAAACAGCCGCAGAGAGGGAGGCACGCGCTCACACGGGGCACACAATGGCACTTCACAAAGCGGCGCCCCACACGTGTGCGGGGCCTCGCCCGGCCGCCTCCTCCCTCCCTCGTCGGACTCGCACGCGGTCAGCTCGGCCTTGGACCTGCCTGGGTCTTAGGGCCGCGTGGCGGGAGGGCGGGCCTGCGCCTCCCCTGCGTCCGTTAGGAACCCTCCCTGCGGCCACGCTGCACTGCCCTCCAGGGGGCGCTGCTGGGCCTGCGGAGCCCGCTGGCTGCCCTCCTTCCCCGCCTGTCTGTTGGTCTGTGCTACTGATTTCCTGGGAGAGGCCGAACCCTTATTCCTCTGCCCCATCCCAGTCCTTTCCCCCACTTGACCCCAGCCTTCAGCGCTGGTTCCCGCCCCCCTCCTTCCTGCCCACAGCTGCTGCTTCAGAGCCTTGCAGGCCCTGCTTACCCAAATCCGGGGCCATCTTGACCCAGTTTTGCAGGAAAGCCCCGCCTCTCCCCTGCTCCGCCCCCTTCAGCCTCCTGTCCCCACCCGAGAATAGAACCGGCTTCTCCAGCAGCTCCGATTTCTCCTCTCTTCCTGCCTCTGCAGGAAGAAGGAGCCATGGGTCCTTTATATCTGGGAGCGGGAATCCCAGGGCACAGGGTCTTTGGCTTCCAGGGTCCTGGGCCTGCCCCGTTGGCTTTGACGATGCCCGGGGCTTCCTCCAGCAGGTACTTTCTAGTCAGAAAATGACTTGCCTGGAGAGGTAGTTCCCCTTTGCCAGAGGAGTCGGAGGAAAGAATGTGGATGGAACTTGGCAAATGGAGCAAGATGATTTTAAGGTGTCTCCCAGCTCCCGAGGAATAAGAAATGTGCCCCCTGGTTAAGGAGGTTGAAGCTGGGGCCAGGCTGCCCCCCTGCGCTACTGGCTGCAGAGGTCGCAGGGGTTGCCCTTGGCCTAGGAGGCTGAAAGAGGCCTGACAGTCACTCATGTAGGGAGCAAGACAGGCCAGGTGTCAGGCCTGACCAGCCTTTCCCCGTCCTGAATCCCCCGATGAAGGGTGACATTGGAGCTTAGACAGGATGAGCGGCTTACTAGCAAGCAGGCGCCTGCACCTACCATCCTACCAGGGTGCCTGCACACAGCAGGCGCCTAATAGGACCTAAAGAATTTGTGGAAGTTGGACAGGGAACAGGCTGTGCATATATGCGTAAATCGTTGGGGCCCTTTGATGTCCCACAGCCTGGGTGAGTTTGGGGGGTACCCTGGCAAGCCTACTCTGTAGTACTAGAGAATTCATTTCCCAAAAGGAAGGAAGAAAAGGTGCCAGGCGTCATGCCAGATGCTTTATACATCTTGTCTCATTTAATGACTGTAGCCCTCCGTGAGGAGTTGTTCCCATTTTACAGATGAGGAAACTGAGAGGCTCAATGACTACGTCCAGCCCAATCGAAGGGAGGCGATTCCCAATGCAAAATGCATGCGCTCTCTGTCCTCGACTCCCAGCTGAAGGGGGAGTGGATTGCCCTCTCCCCCTCTGGCCTCAGGGTCTGAGGGCTGGTCGAAAGTCCACCCTAAGGGGGAGGGAGAATGTCCGTCCTGCCTCTGAGCATCCCAGCTCAAATCCGCCACCCACTGCTGTGCCAACCTGCCCCCCCCCACCAGAAGCCCGGGACCCCTGAGCAACAAACGCCACATTGTTCCCCCAGCTGGCCCAGGCTGGAGGGACAGTGGCTCTTTCCCAAGGCCCTGCTGGTCTGCTGACTAATCTTGCAAGCCATTCACGTCGGCAGGCATGGAAGGCAGGGCTGGGGGCAGGGCCCCGGAGACACCACCTTCCCCCTCACATCAGCTCTGAGCTGGCCAACCAGCAGGAGGGAGAGGCAGGGGTGGGGTGCCCTCTGTGGAAAAGTCCCCCCAAACAGGATGTCAAGCTGCCGCCCCCCCCCCCGCCCTCAGCCTTCCATCCTCAGCGCCCCACGAGTGCCAGACTTCACCTCAGCTCACCCCACGCCCCCTCCCTGCATCCCATAGGAAGCTACTGGTGCATCTTTAACTGGGGGTAGGGATGGGGGTAGAGAGGGAGTTGGGAGAGTTTGTGGAGAAAATGGCCCCAGTATCTTCAGTGCAGCAAGCCTGCCTTTGGCTCCCTCTCCAACCTGCCCCCCACCCACCCATCTTAAGTTTCTACAGACAAAGCTGAAAGCTTCAGTCACTGTGGCAACAGGTCTGCTGAGAAATGGGTGGGTGTCATTCCCCAGCACAAAGAGTGTGCGCATGGCAGCTCCGTCACTTAGCAACGGCCTCCCTCTCTCTTGGCGTCACCCGTCCTGGGGGTGGGTGCCAGGAAGAGAGAACAAGGCCATTAAGATCCCCAAGAGAGAGGGAAAGGAGGCTTGGGTCCGGGCAGGGCTGAGGCCAAGGGGTGTGGGTGGGGTGGTCAGAGGAGAATGGAGTCCAGTGCACTCAGCAACCTCTGTCCCTCTCCATCCCTTCCAAGGCCCCGTGCTGATGTTCTAGGTGGATCTGGCGGGCAGAAGTTGCCGGTGGGACCCAGAGCTGCACTTGCGACAAAGCAGGGCTTATGAGGGGGGGAGTGGTTTGTGGCCTAGGCCTAGGTGTCCCTCCTGGTTGGCCCTGTGCCAGCTCCTCTAGGCCCAGACAGGGTGAAGGGGGCCTTTGGAAGGACCCCAGAGGGGGACCCGGCGGAAGAGGGACACCCGGGACAGGGCCAGCAGGAGGAGCTGAGAGGGTCTCTGAGGGCACAGAATGGAGCTCTGGCTGCCAGAGAGGGGTGGGGGGGACCCAGGGGGCGGACAAGGAACAGGCAGCTGGGCCATCTACAGGCAAAACAGTCTGTTCTAAGAAACGGAACAAGAACAGCTCTCAGAGTCAAAGAGGCTGGAAGGCCCCGGGCTCACCGAGGAAAGGCTGCTGGTTTCTCTAAAATGGGGGCTTTGTGGAGGAGGGGGAACAGAGGTGGGGGCTCCAGAAGAGCTGTTTGCAGCCTTTTGACTTCCCAAGGATGCTCGGGCTCAGGCCAGGACAAAGACTCAGCATGCCACCTCCCAAGCCCTCCATCCACTCTGCCCCTCAAAAGCCATAGAGCCAGGGCACCTGGGTGGCTCAGTTGGTTAAGCGTCTGACTTCGGCTCAGGTCAGATCTCATGGTTCATGGGTTCAAGCCCCGCATCAGGCTCTGTGCTGACAGCTCAGAGCCTGGAGCCTGTTTCAGATTCTGTGTCTTCCTCTCTCTCTGCCCCTCCCCCACTCATGCTCTGTCTCTCTCTGTCTCAAAAATAAATAAACTATTTTTTAAAAAAAAAGCCATAGAGCCATAGGGCTAGGCAGGACATCAGCCACAGGCCATAAAGGGCCAAATGCGGCCGGGAGGCATCCCCACAGGGTGCCGCCTGTCCTGGAGAAGGGCCAGGTGCATCCATGCATTGTCAGGATGTGGCAGAAGAAAATCCAGTGGGCACAGGGATGGTTCTACCTAGTTTATTGTTTTTGAAGAAGGCCCTTCTACAGGGGGTTACCTACATTGGGGGAGAGGGGAAGGGTGGGCACAGGGCAACCCAGGATATGTCAGAGAAGGAAGAAGAAAGAGAGAGAAATCCTCCAGAAGAAGAGAAGGTGCCAGGAGGAGGAGGTGCCTAGGGCTGGGGCGGACCTGGCCCAGAGAAGAACCAGGCAGGACAGGCCCCCAGAGGGCCCCGTATTCTAGGACGGATGAGAGTCAGAAGGCAGTGCTTAGAGAGGAGCCAACTAAAGGACAGCAGATTCCAAGACAGAGGCAGGTGAAGTGCTAGCTCCCAGCTGGGGGACTGAGAGTTTCTAGGCAGTTCTAAGGACCCGGAAGCATGACCACCCACCGAGGACAGGGCTGGAAGACCCCAAGAGACAGACGGGGAAGGCCCTGTTGGGCGAAGGGGCTTCGACATCCCCGATCCCCGACAAGAGGAACCAAGTCACCCTCTAGACAGCAAGACGGGCAGAGGAGCAAGACCTAAGGGGCCAGAAACACCAGACACAGGCTGGGGGGCACCCTCCCCGCCCGGCCTTGCCCCTGCTCCTGTGCCTCCCACGCCGCCCCCACCCACCCCCCAAGCTGCAGCTTGGCCCTCAGCAAGGCGTGCCCAGGGGCAGGAGCGGGGGCGACTCCCTGGGCTTGTGGAAGTAGATGGAGGAGGGCAGCTCGGTCTTGAGCTTGCTGTCCGAGCCGCCGGCGCCCGAGGGCTCCGAGGCACCACCGCACTCGGCGCAGCAGCAGCAGCAGCAGCCCAGGAAAGCCCGGCCCAGCGGCCTGCAGATACACAGCAGGAGCACAGGGGTGATGGCGCCCTTGAAGAAGATGGAGAACTGGTTGATGAGGCCCAGGAGGTCCAGGGTCTGGCGAGTGAGCTCGGTGGAGAGGTAGGCCACCACGATGTTGCAGACGTTCTCAGGGAGGGTGCAGAGGGCGTAGACCACGGTCAGGCCCACCACCGTGCTGTTGAGCTGGCTCTCACACTGCTCGTGTTTGCCTGCCCGGCACTCGGGCTTCCTCCTAGGAGGGCTCCGCACCCGCCACGTCACCAGCTGGCAGGTGACCGTGAAGAGGATGGGCAGGCAGAAGTAGCAGCCAAAGTACCACCACATGCGGGCGTTCTGGTATGTCATCACCAGTGAGTAGAGGGACTCAGGCAGGCTGGCCGAGGGTTTCATGATGCATGAGTCCACAGTGCCCGTGGTGGGGGCAGGCTCCTGCGACAGCTGCCACAGCAGGAGCTCGGGCATGGCCAGGATCATGGAGCCCACCCAGATGACGGCCAGCTTGGCCAGGATGGATTGGCACCTCTCGATAGGCCTCACCTTCGGTAGGGTGCTGGTGGTCACGTGGAAGCGGTCGATGCCCAGGGCGCAGAGACTGAAGGTGGTGACTCCCAGAGAGGAGACCTGCGGGCAAAGGTGCAGAGGAGGAGAGAAGCACCTGGTCAGACCCAGGGGGCAAGAGAGGAGGCATGGCTTCTGGTTTAGATGGGAACCTGGGTGGTAAGTGTAGAAATGAGAGTAATGACAGCCACCATTTAGTGAGCAAACATTTTCCGCACATCGGGCACTTCACGTACATTGCCAGCTCCTTGCAGTAGACCATCATACGGATGAAGAAACTGGCTCGGGCAGGATGAGTGACCTGGGGGGTGGCAGAGTTGACATCCACATGCAGACCGGCCTGACTCTTTCCACCCTGCTTCTTTGCCTCTTGGGCTAGGGAATGAATGACCTGGGTCCCCCAGACCCATATGCTCTCTGAGAGACTCTGGAATATCTTCTCTAATGAAGAATCAAGACAAAGGCATAGGAGTTTTGGGTCTTTGCATGTCCTTCCATCCCCAGATCCCATGATCCCATTATGCGCATCAGGTGAAAGATTTTTGAAATACGGCTCACACACACACACACACACACACACACACACACACTCTTCATCCTATCCAAGAAAGCTGGGGGCCTGGCTGTGTGAGGAAGCAGTCTGTACCCACCCTCCCTGATGCTATTCATTGAGCACACAGAAAAATCACCCTGTGAGCCAAGAGAAAAAAGCCAGAGCAGCAGGGGAAGAAAGTTCCAGAGAGAAGAGAGGAAGAGAACCCTCCCAAGCTATCAGATGATCCTCAACCACATGCAGGGATTGTGCTCAGATCCCCCTTTCTGTCCAAATTCTTCCCTCTTCTGGCTGGGGGAGCACAGTCCCTGGCTCATTAGCACAGCCCCCAAGTGATCTTTGTGAGAACCGGCACCCCCCACTCCCTTGGCAGGGGGAGTCCAGGCCTGCGGAAGAGCAGTCTTTGGGGCTTGGACAAAACCACAAATGAAACACAACAATCCAAGTTGCCTTCTGCTCCCTCCTGAGGGTCTTCCTAGGACTCTTCCTATAGAAGGGTCCTGGGGCAGAGTATTTTCCCTCAACTCCTCCCCATCCCCCAGCCTGAGGAGGGACTCTATCAGCTCATGGACCATCTCTGTCCCCCAGGAGGTGTGGAGCAGGTGGCGCAGGAGGGTGTGGGCCACAGCCTAGGTATTAGGTATGTTGAGTCCCATAGTAAGGCAGGGCAAGCTTTCATGCAGACAAGAGTTCACATGCATCCACCCTCCTCCTCCCCTGCCCTTAGACCTCTTCCTGGTAAAACCCACCACTTACTGAATTATTTGAATTCTAAGGACTTTGTCGATATTCCCCATTTAATCCTTCAAGAATTCATTAAGATAGTTATTATTATTCCCAGCTTACAGATAGGGAAAACTGAGGTTTAGACAGATTCAGCAGCTTGCCTAGATCACTCAGCTAGTGAGGGGCAAAGCCTGGTTCCTAATCTAGTCCTCTTGTCCAACCTCTCACAGCGTACCTGGGTTCTGAGCCCCAGATGATAACTAGGAAGCCGAGGCTGGCCCCAGCCATAGTCTTCTTTCAGGTTTGAGTACCTTTGGGCCATGCTTAGGCAGTCTCCCTGGGTTGGGAAGGACACAAAGGGCTGCACCAAAATGCTGAGCCTCAGTCTGTCCAAATATGAGATTATCGCTAATATACAGTGAACTGGGGACAGAGTTGAGAATAGAACCTATGTCCCAACGTCCGATACTGATGCCTTCTCCACTCAGGCAAATCACACACGTCCCACAACATCATCTGCTCTCCGGAAGAGCAGCAGCCTTCGTGGGGAGGCCACCGTTACTCCAGTCCTCATTAGTAGCCCCCCGCCATAACCAAAATTTAAAAGGTTGCTGGCCTAGTCTGTGCTCCTATACAGACACAGTGGCCTTGCTGGGTCTTACAGAAATGCACATAGATTGGTATATTTTTGTAATGTTTGGATTAGGTTCTCTGTATCGGGTCTATACATCCATCATCACCCATGTGCCTGTGTTAGGTGGAAGTTCACAGAAATGAGGACAGTAATGCATTTTAAAATTGTGGAATAAACCTGCTGGTAGGGCCATCTGGTCTACCCCATGGCTGAACAATAAGCAAATCAGACAGGAGATGTGACCTGTCCAGTGATACTCAGTATGTCAGAGACAGCAACACTAAGCCCCTCACCCCCAGGCTCCAGCAACCAGAACTAGGTATTCCCTTTTAGAGAGGGACGACAACAGTCACAGTAAGGAAGGGACTTCCCTTCTGCCATTTGTGTTCAAGGGGAGTAGATACTAACCTGATCTAGGGGAGCTACAGAAGACTGGGCTCTCCTTTCACCCACTGCTTAGGGAAGCAGGATATTCAGAAGTCAAAAGGGGAGCTGTGGGTGCAGGGCAGCGGCCTGGCACAAAGGGAGAAAAAGAAGACACACAGTGGACAGAGCTATTTCTTGGGTGGAAAGACAGAGGGAGGGTTAAGGCAGAGAGAGGACAGCTCAGAGTAAAGAGAAAGGGAGAGAGATCTGCCTTAAGGCTGCTCCTGAAGTAAGAGACCAGGCCGGTGCTGGCCCCCAGGGCTCCCACACACCTTCCTGTTCCCCCTACGTGCCTTGGTTTACCTGGGAGCCACCAGGAACCAATACAGCATTTGTCTCCTTGCCAAAATTGGGGAAGAAGCAAGGCAGAGCTCCGGGCTTCTGGGGTCCTGCACACCCACACGTCCCACTTCGGACACCCTGACGGATTTGCAGCCCCAGAGCTGAGCTCCGGTAGCACACACACTCACCTCCATGAAGGGCACGGCCCGGCAAGAAACGTCACCCAGCAGCCTCTGCTTGGTGATCTCATTGAAGATAACAACAGGGAGGCAGAAAAAGAGGACCAGAAAATCCCAGAGGGCCAGGCTTGCGAGGATGGAGTTCCAAGCACTCTTCAGGTAGTAGCTGTGCCACACGATGCACATGACCGACAGGTTACCCACGATGCCTACAGCAAACAGCACCAGGGCCAGGAGCATGATGGCATAGGCACTGTAGGAGCTCTCGGTCACCGGGTACAGGGGGTTCTGAATCTGCAGCCTCTGACCTGGCGTCCCCGTCAGATTGCCCCGAGGCTCCTGCCTGCCACCTGGGCTGCCCCCGTTCTTGTCTGGGTTGGGGCTGGTGGCCACCAAGGGCTTGGTGGGCTGCAGGCCAGCAGGGTGGATGGGCCGCGGGTACTCAGCCCACTCCTCGGGCACATACTGCTGCACCTCCCTGGCCTCGTCATCCTCAGTGCCTCTCTTGGACCGGCTCTGCTGCTCCTGGGCCTCGGCTCTGTGCCTGCCCGAGTGCAGGGGGGCACCCCCAGCGGCTCTGCTTGGCCCCGCAGCCAACACCACAGCAAGAGAGATGGCCAGTGGCCACGGCCACTGCATGGCCGGATGAGCAGGAGGGAGCTGCCCCACGAAGAGCAGGTGAGAGCGAGGGACCCAAGTGCCGGGCTGACCGGAGAGAGGCAGCTGGCCGCTTGGTCCGCCTCCAGTCAGGCGTGGCATCGCCAGCCTGCTCCAGTGGACCCGAGCTGCTCCCTCCCACCCCGCTGGCCAGGGACCGGCCAGGGCCCTCTGCTGGACATAAAGCATTCATCTCGCCCTCCAGGACACTCATCCTCAGGCCCCACCGGGCACCAGCAGGTCAGACCTGCGGAGCCCACCTCAGAGGCCACCTGCGCCCAGCCGCTGAAGAGGAGGCTGGAGCCCGGAGAGGGCAGGTGGCCTGCCTAGGGTCCCACGGTGTGGAGAGGCACACCACGGACTAGAACACAGGCCTTCAGACTCTGCCCCAGGAGGCGGTGCTCTGACAGCTCCTACATTTGAAACTCATTTATTGAACACTCCCCAGATCCTAGCACTCGGCCGACGAACAACAGCTCTCTGGGAGGAATGCTATTACTACCACTTTCCAGGCTTTCTGCCTCTCACCACAGAGCTGATACACAGTAGAGCCAGGCTCCGGACCTGGATCTGACTCCAGAGCTTTGAACTCAACAGGCACAAGTGAGTCCATCTGCCTGCCTCCTAACCACATGAACTCCCCTCGGAAAACAGCAGAATCAAACATTTAAAACCACGTTCTGACCCAGACACGTGATGGATGGACATTTGCAATGGCCGATATTTACTGAGCACCTGCTACACTCCAGACAGTCAGAAAACAAATACAGAAAAGACCTCGGCCACCAAGGAGCTTTCAGTCCAGAGGGGGAAAGGGATATGTAAATAAATAATTACAATTCAGCATGGGAGATGCTGTGAAAGGCAAAGAACAAGTCTGAACCCAAAGGAGCCTGGAGGGATCTGGAAGGCGTCCCAGATGAGGGGGCATTTGAATGCTTCCTGAGAAATGGCTGTGAGCTTGCCAGACGACAGGGAGGGTAGTGCTCCTGGCAGAAGACACAACACGTGTAAAGACTTAGAGATGTGAGAGTAGGCCACGCACCTGAGAGCCAGCAAGAACGTCAAGGAGGCCAGAATGCAGGGGACTGCAGAGAGAGAGCCCGGGAGCTTGGAGCAAGGGGCCTGGGCAGGTCAGCAGAGGAAGGGCCGGGAGAGACTTTGTACACCAGGCCGAGGAGCCTACATTTATCCAGAAGGCAGTGGACAGTGTCACGAGCTGCTATCTGAGGAACAGGGACTTGAGCAGGTCACTTAGAGGGCTCCCTTACTGGCAGCTGAGGTCAAGGCGGGCAGACGCAGGAGGAGGGGAGGCAGGGGCCATCTGGAGGGTCGCAAAGAGCAGAGTGCGGGGAAACGGCCAGCACTGCGGGGCTTTGGCTGTGCGGGGGAGGAGGGACAGGTCAAGGCTGATCCCTAGGCTGGGGTGGACGGTGAGACACTCACCTGTGTGGGGAAGAACCTGGCGTGAGGGTGGGAGAAAACCCCGGCTTAAAGGAATTATCTGCAGTTCACAAGAAAGGCTAGAGCTGGACACGGAGATAGGAGAGTGGGTCAAGGGCGAGGCGGCCAGTGAGAGCGGAGAGCACACAGAGTGGGGGAAGGGGCACAGGAGGAGAATGGACGAAAAAAGAGGAGCCAGCAGGCTGCTGCGCTCCCGCTCCTCGGAGCTGGAACAACAGAAGAGCCACTGGACTTCTGTGGCTGGAGTTGAAAGTCACTTACGCAGTCCGCAAACATTAACCAGGGCCTCAGGAGCAGATCAACTTGGAAGTGATTTTCCTGGAAGCCTTTCTGCCCAGGAAAGCCTCCGTCCTACCTAGAGGGGCCCCAACCTGCTGAGCAAAAATAGGAATCCTAAGAAAAAAGGAAGAGGAGGAAGAGAAGAAGAAGAAAAGAAGAAGACTGACATACCCTCAGAAAAGGTCAGGGAGCATCCTCGGCTTTTAAAATTTTGTACCTTTCTGAGGCATCTGCATGGTGTGGTCAGCTCAGGTCATGATCTTGTGGTTTGTGAGTTCAAGCCCGGTGTCAGGCTCTGAGCACAGATTCTGCTTTGGATTCTGTGTCTCCCTCTCTCTCTGCCCCTCCTCTGCTTGTGCTCTCTCTCATAAAATAAATAAATATTAAAAATTGTAAAATAAATTTACAAAATTTTTATGTTTCTTACTTCTGTCCGTTCCTTCTGTGGAGACAGGAGGCGGTCTGCAGGACTGGCCTTGTCCGTGGTTCAGACTGCCACAACAAAGCTGCAGAGGTCTACCTAGAAGTTAGATTGGCCAAGGACTCACTCACTGTCCCCTTTGTTGCCACCACCCTCCTGGCCCCCACAGCAGAGAGGAGAGCCCAGGACTCAGGCTCCACATCCTCAGAAGGCATGGAAGAGGGGCTGGAGGGAGACGCATGGGTCACCAGCACTCATCCCAAACATCGTGTGGTCTACCCTTGGACTTGTGGGGGGTTTTGAAGAAAATTGTTTTAAGTTTCTTTATTTGAGAGGGACAGTGCAAGTTGAGGTGGGGCAGAGAGAAGAGAGAGAAGGGATCCTAAGAAGACTCAGTGCCATCAGCATGCAGCCCAACACAGGGCTCGATCCCATGAACCGGGAGACCATAACCTGAGCCAAAATCAAGAGTCGGATGCTTAACCGACTGAGCCCCCCAGGTGCCCCGGAAATGTGCTTTCTTAATCCCGCTAGAGAACTGACTCCAGGACCTGCCCCTACATGAGTCGGATCCTTCCAAACGCCCATGGCCCTTGGCCTGGTGTTGGTGAAACCAACTGCTGCCTGTGGTGCAGCTATTTTGGTAAATAGAGTCATCATCACCACCATTTATTGAGCATTCAGCAAGCGCCAGGCCATGTGCTAAACACTTGGTATAATTATCATACTTGATCTTTACATTATTACCCGAGGCTCAGAGACATAAAGTAACTTGTCCAAGCACACATAGCTCGCGATCATCAGCTGGCAACCAAATGCAGGTTTGTCCAACTCCAGAGCTGAAACTCTGAACCACTCTACGGTGTAACCCTACAGAATTTTTATCCAGGAGGAGCCCCTAAGGATGTTCTATACCAGCCCTCTTACTTTTCAGAAGTGGACACTGAAATCCAGGGAAGTCAAGGCCAGGCACTGATCCCTAGTGCTCCACCATCAGGCTAGTGCCAACACAGGGTAGACCTCAGTCCAGGGCTGGCATGTGGTGAGCTGGGAAAATGCTAGCCCTCAGCTCCTTCCTTATACTCATGAATATGCCCCACTGCACCAGAATGTGCCTTGCACAGAGTAGGGGCTCAAGAAACACTGACCGGCTGCGAGAGCACCCCATCTGCTGGTCCCGAGCCTCCTTGGATGTTAGGGTAGTTGTAACATTGGAGGCCACTAGGTGGAACCAGATGTTCAGCGATGGAAGTTAAGGAAGGCCTTCTCTCCCTCCGATCCTCCGGACCCCACCCTTCTGGAGCCCTGTCCACAGACTTTCTGCAGCTGTCTGGGGAGGCAGTCTGATGACATGAGTGGGTAGGTTCCCAGGGTCCGATACCAAGAAGGATGGTGTCTCACCTATCCCCTACCTACCATTTCACCCCACCCCTCCTGAGGGCACCCAACTTCTGCCTCGGTTGAGTCTTCTCCTTGGACCAGCCAGATGCGCCTCCCTTATGCATTAAGCATACCAAGCAGAAGGCAGAGTCTTCCCTAGCCCTTAGGAATGTCTCTCCCTGATTCCAGGAATTCCCCATTCTTCTCCCTGGGAATTTCCCCAGTGCTGGCAGAAAAGGTAATTAAGTAGGACAGGGTAGGAGACAGGGCTGGGACTGTCCTTTGGCAATGAATGAGGTGAGGGCTTCTGGGGCGCTGTGGAAGTGCCACCCCAGAAAATAATAGGAGCTAACATTTCGCTGAGCGAGTTCCATTACCGTACATTCTCCACCAAGAGAGTACTCTGGAACTAGTCTGGATGTACTCCTTAAATGGCTCTGCTACTTACTAGTCTGTGTGTGTGTGTGTGTGTGTGTGTGTGTGTGTGTGTGTGTGTGTGTGAGACTTTGGCCAAGCACTTAACCTCTCTGCCTCAGTTTCTTTATCTGATGCTAACAGGCTTGTTGTGGAGATGAAAGTTCGTTTGTGTAACTCACTAGAACAAGAGCTGGCACATAGTAGGTACTGTGTACGTGCTAGTGGTCATGATACCTCATTTAACTCTTGCCACGACCTGAGAGGCAGGGTGCTGTTCTCTCCATGGTGCAGATTAGGAAACTGGAGCACAGAGAGGCAGGAGGCAGCCGAAGAGGCAGGGAGGGCAAATGCCAAGACCAATCTCCCGGCTGCCGGGTTCTCGGCCTGAATAAGGACTTCCCTGTGGCCTGCAGCTGGCACCAGACCAGGGGCAGGGGAAGTGTAGACACTTCTGACCCCACTGGATCCCACTGTGCCAGTCTCCACACTCTGGGCTCCTGGGCCCCAGGGGCCTTGTGGTCTGCTCTGAGGATGGACCACAAATAGGAAAGCATGTTTCCAAAAAGTCGGGGGATCTGAGACCTGGTCCCAACGCTGCTACTAGCTAGCCCTGTAACATCAATAATCATGCATTCAGTTATTTTACAAATACTTGTTAAGCACCTACTGTGTGCCAGGCATTATCTTAGATACTCAGGAAACAGTGGACAACTCAACCATGACCTCTCGCTCCTGAAATTCCCACTCGAGTGAAGGAGGCAGCCCCTGATAAAACTAACCCCTATGCAACCTAACTATGCGCTGTGAGGACGAAGAGGAAAAGAGGAGGGTACGTACCATGGTGTCATAGACCCTCCCTTGTCCTACTGTCTTCTCCTTGGTGAAAGGTACAGAGTATTATATCCAGTCTAAGGATGCTATTGCAATGAAATACGGGCACTGTGAAGGCACTGTAAAAAGGTGAGACTTCACGGGGCAAATGAGTGGCTCAGCCAGTGAAGCATCCAACTTCGGCTCAGGTCATGCTTTCATGGTTCTTGGGTTCAAGCCCTGCACTGGGCTGCCTGCCATCAGCACAGAGCCCACTTCAGATCCTCTGTCTCCTCTCTCTGCCCCTCCCCTGCTTGAGTTTTCTATCAGAAATAAATAAACATTTATTTTAAAAGGTAAGACTTTGGGGCGCCCATGTGGCTCAGTCGGTTAAGTGTCCAACTCTTGGTTTCAGTCGGTTAAGTGTCCAACTCTTGGTTTGGGCTCAGGTCATGATCTCAGGATTCATGAGATGGAGCCCTGCGTATGTCGCTATGCTGACAGCACAGAGCCTGCTTGGGATTCTCTGTCTCCCTCTCTCTCTATGCCCCTCCCCCCCCAAATAAACATTTAAAAAATTCTTTTTAAAAGGTAAGGGGCTTCTGGGTGGTTCAGTCAGTTAAGCATACAACTCCTTTTCTTTTCTTTTCTTTTCTTTTTTTTTTTAAAGCGTTCAACTCTTGATACCAGCCCAGGTCATGATCTCACAGTTCATGGGATTGAGCCCCACATCAGGCTCTGCATTAGCAGCAGAGAGCTTGCTTGGGATTCTCTCTTTCCCTCTTTCCGCCCCTCACCTACTCGCATGCTCTCTCTTTCTCTCTCAAAATGAATAAATAAACTTAAAAATAATAAAAATAAATTTAAAATTTTTTTCAAAGGTAAGACTTCTATAATAATAGATTTCAGTGGGTCAGTAACACCCACAAACTTATTTGAAATGCATGTTCTCAAGCCCCACCCTGACCTGCCCACTCAGAAATTCTGGAGGGGGGACCAGTGATCTATGTTTTAGCAAATCCTGTCAAGGATTCTGGTGCAGGCTGTCCTTGGAGAAGCAGCATGTAAGGAGTCCCAGGGGTGGGGGGTAGGGAGTGTCTCTGCAAAGCCCTCAGGCTGTGCTTGTAGAGGGGTGAGGGGGTGGAACACTGGCCCTGGGGAGCTCCCAGATCACAGACTCCCCGAACTCTGGTATCTTCCTATCTGCTTCCTCAGCACTTGGCATTCAGTAGATCTTTGATATATGTGTTTAAGAATAAAGAGGGTCGGGGTGCCTGGGTGGCTCAGTTGGCTAAGCATCTAACTCTTGGTTTAAGCTCAGGTCATGATCTCATGGCATCGTGGGTTCAAGTCCCACATCGGGCTCTGTGCTGGCAGTGTGGAGTCTGCTTGGGATTCTCTCTCTATCTCTCTCTGCCCCTCCCCTGTTTGTGTTGTCTCTGTTTCTCTCAAAATAAATAAATAAACTTTAAAAAAGAAAAAATAAATGGTAAGCAGAGGCATAAAACTACTCACCAAATCCTACTTGCTCCTATCAAAATTCTTCAACGGGGGCGAGTGGGTAAGGAAACCTCTGACTTTCTCAACAAAAGGAAGATTTACAGCTGCCAAGGTGGTCGGTGGGAAGACTTCCAGCCATCCCCAGATGCTCCTTCCCCAGATCCTCCTTTCCTTGGGCATCTCTCTCTACTGCTCCCTCCTAGCCATAGCCACCACAGTTCCCCCAGAGTGCCATGTTCCAGGCATATCTCATCTTTCCTTACTCCTCTGCAGCACAGCTGAGCCAAGCTGGAAATGTTTGGACTCAGGGAAAGGTTCGGGAGGCACACTGATAGAAGCGAGCTAGTTACAAGGTATCCGATAATCTGGCCAACAAGATTCTACCTTCCAGCTCCCAGAGCACCTCCACGGTGACTCCCAGCCCGCAGCCAGCACCAGGAGCTCAGGATAGACATTACTCTCCTCCAGGGACAATCAGAGTTCCTTGATGATTTACCTAGATTGCCCTCTGGGTTAGGGTTCCCCCATCAGGATACTTTCAAGATCAGCGTAACTTTCAGGAGCCAACTGGTTGGCCCCATTAGAACAAAACCCCAAATTTTTACATAATGTAAGAGGGGCGTAAGTAGCTTTGGATGTGTTTAATGAATGTTTATTGAATACCTACTATGTGCCAGACATAATTAATGCTCAAAAGCATTTGTTCCTAATGAACAATGAGCCATTCTTTGCAACCCTCAATCATTCAAGGCAGCCCATTCCCATTTTAGATGCTATACCAATGCAGAAGTCATTTCTTTATTAGAAATGTGATTCCAGGAGCTCCTGGGTGGCTCGATCAGTTAAGCAACTGACTCTTGATTTTGGCTCAGGTCATGATCTCATGGTTCATGAGTTTGAGCCCCTGTATCAGGCTCTGCTCTGACAGTGCGGAGTCTGCTTGGAATTTTCTCTCTCTCCCTCTCTCTCTCTGTTCCTCCAAACTTGTGCTCTCTCTCTCTGTCTCAAAATAAATAAATTAATTAATTATAAAAAAGAAATGTGTTTCCAGAAAGACCCACCCATTGGTTCTGGATCTGTCCCCTGGAGGAGACAGAGCATACACACACACACACACACACACACACACACACACACAGCAGACATAAAATCAACTCCAAAAGGGTAACCCTGGGCAACAGACACAGGTGTGTGAAGACCAGCAGAACAAGAGTGATTGAGGGCAGTCATCAGGTCTTCAATGAGTCAAAGGAGGCTTCCTAGAGAGAAGTCTTACAAAGGATTTCTTCTGGAGCAGGGCTGGGATGGAAGTGAGGGAGCTGGTTTGGCAGAAAGGAGGTGGGGCAAAACTTCCCAGCAGGATGGTAGGGAGGAAGGTTTGATTCCAGCCTGTGGGGTCAAGCAGAGTGTCACCTAGCTGGAAGAGAGAACCTGGTCCTGGAATCACATGACCAGGCAATTGAGGAGCCGAACAGCAGTGGGGTAAGGCTGAAGGAGTCTGGGAAACCCACGGAGGGCAATCCTCTGTCTGTTCCTCCCCAGGAGATCCCAGGCATGAGGGCATCTAAGTCCCTGACACACTGGGCTGTTCCCTAAGAGACTGCTACTGGGTCCTCGTCCCTGGGCAGCTGCACAAGCAGGCCGGAGGACTCCCTGGAGCCTGGGACCTAGTTGGGATAAGATCTTAGGGGAGAGCCAAGCCCCAGGCTGTGACGATTAGGAATTTGGCTGCAGCCAGGGGCAAGTGGGGAAAGCCACCGAAGTTTCTGTTTAACTAACGACTGTCTGAGAGATAAAGCGAGCTCTAGACTCAGTTCAGTTTCAGGGTCCTGCCCCCACTCCTCCACCCCAAGCTGGCCCCCCAGCCCCTTGCCCTCAGGTGCTGGCTCTGGTGGCCATCTCCCCTCCTACATCCTGCACTACACAGCCTTAGGGCAGCCAGGGTGGGACAAGCCGATTATTCATTGCCAGGTGCCCTGGCCATGTCCTTTCTGCTTTCTTGACCCGATGTCCTGACACAGACTGCCAACCAGAGCTCAGCACAGAAGAATGTAGTGCATAGCCAAGGAGGAGTGGTTAACCCTTCCCTGGGAAGCATTCAGGGCGCTGCTGGGTAGGTGTTGAGGGAAAAGACAGCCGAACTTCTACTTTTCTTTTCTTTTCTTTTCTTTTCTTTTCTTTTCTTTTCTTTTCTTTTCTTTTCTTCTCTTCTCTTCTCTTCTCCTCTCTTCTCTTCTCTTCTCTTCTCTTCTCTTCTCTTCTCTTCTCTTCTCTTTTCTAAGTAGGCTCCAGGCCACACATGGGGCTCAAACCCACAATCCTGAGATCAAAAGCCACATGTTCTACCGACTGAGCTAGCCAGGCGCCCCTGAACTTCTGCACTGGAGCCCAAGAGCCGCGCCGTCTTCCTCTCTTTCTCTGGGGTTGATGGATTGTCTCGGACTTAGCATGAAATTCACTTCACACAAATCACTATTTCTGCAGTTCTTAACTGGAGTTTTGGGCAAACCACTTAACCTGCCTGAGCCTCCGTTTTCCTGACTGTAAATGAGAAGAGTTAATACGCACTTCAAAGGATTCTTCTGAACACTGAATTTTATAAGTAAAGTGACATTCCTGACACAAAGTGGGTTTTCAGTAAATGTCATTTATGTGTTCCTTCCTCTCTCCCTTTATTTCTTCCCCCTCCACTATACCTGCCTCATTCCCCTGGCCCCATTAAATGAGCCACTCCAATGACTCTGCTTTTTGTGGTCACAATGTGGAGCCCCTGGGATCTCCATGTCCTGAGATCTCTGGCCCTGCTCTCCAGCCACCTGGCAATATAGCCGTGACACAGACTGCTGGGGAACTTCGTGTTGTGCTACCAAGATCTAGGGGTCCAAGGGAATGAGCTCAAGGGTTTCCTTCTCCTAGGGTGAAAATCTGTCCTCTGCCCACCTTAATCATTCCCCCAGATTGGGGTGGGAAGAGACAGAATGCCTCAAAGGGAGGGGGAACAAAAGTCCCTGGCTACACCTCCCTGTGGGATCCATGGAGGAAATTCCCCCATATGCAAATGAAGCTATGAGGCGAAGGACGGACTCAGAGACCCCACCGCAGCTGGGCTTGTCCAGCCCTGGAATCGCAGCCAGCCTGTTCCCTGGAACTAGCAGGGCCAAGCCGGCTGTCCAAGATCTCGGGTGACACTTGACCCAGGCATGGACAGAATGATTTCTGGCCACAGGCAGAACCCCTCCCACCCCTGCCTATCCTTGGCCACAGAGGTCAAATCTTCCCCTTCTGGATCCTCCTGGGATTCATGCTTTTTCTTTCCTGCCTACACTAGCACAAAAGTCCTGCAAGTCCACTTGGAGACTTGCTCATGGTTTTGCCTGGATTGGGGCCCTGGGATCATGCAAGCTGAGATGGGAGGTCCTTTGCGGCAGCTCCCCTATCATAAGTGCAGACTGCAGGGAGGCAGCTGACCCCAGTTAATCTCTGGCTCCCCAGTGCCTAGCACAGCTCCTGACAGAAAGTATACACTTCATTCATATTCACTGTTTTTGTTCCTAGCCTGGCTGTGCGGAGGGTGTGACAGTCTTCAGTCAAGGCCAGGCCTAACGAGCTCAGCATTTGCAGCAAGAGCACCCTGCCACCTCTGGAGGGCTTGAAAATGTGTGGATTTCCTCTGAGACCTCCTCCAAGGTTACCCTGGAATGGATCGTCCCCATCTCCCTCTATTTGGGTCCCCCCAGCTCACAGCCCTGAGCTCCAGGTACCCTACAACAGGTCTTTGGCTCAGCCATCTGTCCCACATCAGAAATGACAGGAGATCCCAGAGCTCTCAGCCCTTGGAGAGGTTCCAAGGTAGGAAGGTTGGGGAGAAAATGCATTGACCCTTTCTTAGGTCTTCTTCTGGGCACGTCGGCCCCATCACTACCACTTAGGGGGCACCTGCTTAGGACATCCTCCAGGGTGAGCCCACAAGGCCAAGGTCTGCCCTAGCTCCCAGAAGTGTGGCAAGAGGCCCTGGCCAACAATAACAACCACTGTACCTTCCTTTGGGTAGAGAAGTCCTCTGGCTGGGCCCCAGCCCTCAGCTAGCACATTAAGCTTTGCTGGGAGAACTCTCAGTCCCCTTCAAAGCCCAGTATTCACAGAGGATCTTGTATGGATGACACTTAGTTGATGTTTTTGTTTGTTTGCTTTTGTTTTTTGTTTTAGCCAAGGATGAGGGTGAGGGTTAAGGTCAGACAGTTCATAGAAAGCAGGCACCGGACATTACAGAGACATTGTCAAGTCTGTTGTAATCTCCTGGACCTTTGCCCTTTCGCCAATTCTTTCTTTTTAAGTTTTATTTATTTATTTTGAGAGAGAAAGAGAGAGAGCACAAGCGGGTGAGGGGCAGAAAGAAGGAGAGACAGAATCCCAAGCGCGGATGGCGCAGATCCCAATGCAGGGCTCAAATTCGAACTGTGAGGTCGTGACCTGAGCCCAGATCAAGAGTTGGATGCTGAACAGACTGAGCCACCCACGTGCCCTCTTTTGCCAATTCTTACCCAGGTGGGTGGCATTGGTGCATGTCTCTGTGCTCAGTATATATCAGTGTACATCTCCCTCCATGTTAGAGCTACAGAGCTCTCCCAGTGCAACTATATACAGAGATTTACATTTCTTTCTAGAATGGTTGGGGCTAGGGGTGTGGTCCAACAGATGGCTAGCAGGTTACAGGTGTGTCTGGCCGAAAAAAGTCTCTGGCCCAGCGCCTCCTGATTGGCTGTCAGTGAGTCACCGTAGTCGGGTTCCTGGAGCAGAGCTAATTGGCCGTCAGGGAGTCAGGTTCATGCCCTGCCTTATCTTTAAAGCCTTCTCCTGCCAGCCCAGACGGACAACGTTCCCCGTATCCGCAATGACGCTTTCAGGCTGCTGACTTCGGGTCAGTGGGACGTGCCCTTTGGGTAGCTTTCCCAGCAGTCCGTGGTTTCACCTTGACCTTGCCACAGCCTGACACCTCAAAGCCTTCCTTGCCCAGTGACACCCACTGCGGGGATAATCACAGAGGCCTACCATACAGCTGGCTGTAACCAGGCAAAGCCACAACGGGGGTTCCTCTCTTCTGAAAGACTCACCTGAACTGACTGCCAACATAACAATGTTTGTGGGTAAACATTCTAGAAAGTAACTACAGATTCTGGGAAAGGCCTCCAGGGAGATAGGCAGGGAAATGTTGCCATGGTAACTCAGCAACCTTCTGAGGGTCTGGTAAAGAGTTGAGAGGTGGGGGAAAGGTCGTCTGCCCTGGCTTCTCAGACACAAGGGATCCCTGAGCACACAGGCCATGAGAAGTGTGCTATCTCCTGGTCTCAGGTCACGTGTACACACAGAGTTTCTCACTTTTCCTGGGTTCTTGGTGGGTGTGGCTTGGGCTGGGCCCATATAGTCATCCCCATGTTTGAGATGGGACAAAGCCAGGCCTTGACAGGGATACATGCTGCCCAGGTCACAAGATGGAGACCAGCAGCCAGCAGCGAACACAGGGACATCTGCCCCAATGTCATTTAGCAAAGCTCCCTTTCTGCTTAGCCATGGCAGCAGCTACAACACTCCGTCCTCCATTCATGCCCCAGGGACCACTCGCCTTGGGTCCTGGAGCCGGCACAATCATCTTGAATCAGGGCTGCAACTTCTGAGACAGTCCAAGATTTCAACAAACCACGCTGAGCCTCCCTATCGCTCTTCCTCCCCACGGTGTCCCTGAGTGGAACACAGTTTTTGTGTCTGGGCGGGTAGGGGATGGTGGAGCTAGACAGGCCTTGGCAGGCCCCTGGCCAGCTCCCCGTGGCTGCCAGGCTGTTAGTTAGTGCCCTGGACTCCCAGCTCCTGCCCACCCAGGCTGACATGGTTGCCATCCAGGGCGCCTGGGCAGAATGCCAGAGGGAATTTTCCACCTGCCTGGCTCTGTTGTCTGCTCTGTGGTCTGGAGCCTGGGCGTCGGGAGCAGCAGACCTCCTCAGGTACCTAGAGAAGAACTCCTAGGTTGTCTTGGGCGACCTCACACAAGACTGGTCAACTCTTGGCTTGTTCCGTGACAGCTGACAGGGTCTCTCTTCTCCTCCTCCAGCAAGATGTAGGAGCTTAAGTTGCCATTGGCACTAACACTCACCTGGGTGACCAGAGTGTGCCAGGGTTAGAAGGAGACGGCTCACCCAGTTGAATACCTGCCTTGTATATAGATAAGAATATGAGGCTTCTAGAGAGCAATGGACATGACCAAGGTCACAGAGGGACGAGGTGGCCAAGCCAGGACTCAAAGTCAGGTTTCCAGTCTCACAATCCAGGGTCTTTGACCACACCTTCTAGTCTTTCCCCGGAGCCCTCCTCTCCCCTAACCTTGCTGTTCCAACCCACATTTACTCCGGCTCCCTGTCTCCCAGCCCCAGTCTCTTTACACACCTGTCCTCTCTTCTTGACACGGGGTGTGTGGGGCCTGCCTCCCCTGCACACCTCCTCAATGTGAGAAGCAGCTCTGGTAGCCCCACCTCCTTCAGGGTACCCACCAGCACCCCCCCATTTTGCCTGGGGGCCTTGGGGTCAAGGGTGGGGCCAGGACTGCTCTAGGAGTAGCAGACGAATGACTGAATGCTGAATGCTGAAACCATTGCTGACCTGGGGAAGCTAGAAGACTCCCGGGGAAGAGATTAGAGGCAGATAGCTGAGGACTCAGCAGCTGCAGGGGAGCGGGGGTGGTGGGGGGAAGTGCCTGAAACGCGGGGCCTCCGAGGAGTTGCCGGAACCTGAGAGCCCAAGGAAGGGGTTGATGGGCCTCTCAAATCTCTCACTTGGGAGCCCCAAGACCCTGTCCTAGCCTTGGGTCACCAGCAGGGTAGGGAGTCAGACAGTGCCCCCCTGTCCCAGGCCCCATTCTCTCCGGTTGAAATGACCCAGGTGCACCTGCTCCTGGGAGTAAATAGCAAATGCAAGTCCCGGGGGGAAGGGGCGGGGCAAGGCTGAAACTGGGTGCCCCGAGCCTGATGAGTCATATTCTCACTTGGAGGCCTCCAGGGATGAGATGGGGAGTGGAGGATTGGAGGAAGGACAAATCCGGGCCACAACACTGATCCAGGCCCCACAAGCCCCTCGCTGGGACTTCTAAAAGTGTCCTCAGAAATCTCTCTTCCAACCTCTTCATTTTATTGCGTTAGGAGGCTGCGCCCTCAAGAATACCCAGAGGGGACAAGTGACTACCTAGAGACACACAGTACATTACTGGTCCTGGGACTTCAGAGCTGTGTGTTCAACTCCCAGAGCCAGGAATAGAACCCCCAGCAGGCTTGCCCTGCTCTGCCTAGAATCAGACCCCACAGCCTACAGGGAAGGGGTTCTGAGAGAGAATTGTAATTACAATCATCACTAAAGAAGCAGGGTAGTCCCAAAGCTGCCCTGGGGACAGGGGAGACAGGGGGCCGCTCTGTCATCTCCGCCATCAACCAGGTGTCACCAATCCCCGGAAGCCCTGCCCAATGGCGTGACGTCACGCAGCTGGACCGGCTCTGCTAGAAGGAGTTCCACCCTGGCGGGGGCGGGGGGAGGGAAGGGGCGGGGTGGTAAGGTTCCAGGTCTCGGTTTGTGTCCACAGCAAGATCTGGCTCTGCCTGCCCTGCGGGAGGCAGCAAACCCAGTCCCTGGGTGACCGAAACTCTGCGCGATCGCCCTGCCGCCAGCTTCCCATTCCCCCTGTAGCCCAGGATCCTTGGTGCTGCCAAGGAAATGGTAGTTATGAGTAACTGAGTCAGTTCTCGGGGGCCAAGTTATGAAAAACAAGGTCCGGCGCTTCCTGGCTACGTTTAGTATTGTGATTGCCAGGGTAGAATTGAGAGAAAGCTGAGGGTCAGGTCATCCTAGCTTGTCACTCGTCAGGTCAGCAGAGACCTGGGCAAATTTCTGGTCTCACTGAGCCTCATCTGTGAAGCGAGGCTGAGAACACTTACCTCGCGGGATTGTTGTGAAGATTAAATGCAATGACTGGAGTACAAACCTGGTGCAAGTCCTGGCATGTTGTAATGTGGGATCGATTTTTGGAAGATGAAAATAATATCGAAGAAGACTCTAGTATGAATAATAATAAGCTAATGTGCTAAGCCTCGCGTTCACATCACAGAAGAATAGTGTAGAGTCTTTGTCTTTCATTTATTCAACACACATTTCTGAAAGCCAGTGGGGAGGTGCCCTCTGACCACCATGGCTCAGGGAAGTAATGCGGGGCTCTCCCAGAAGCAGAGCACACAGGATGGCATTGGAAAAGGAAGGCCCGAAAAAGGCAGGAGCTTCTGGTTACTCAAAAAAATCAACACAGGGGCGCCTGGGTGGCTTAGTCGGTTAAGCGTCCGACTTTCGCTTAGGTCATGATCTCGCGGTTTGTGGGTTCAGGCCCCGCGTCCGGCTCTGTGCTGACTGCCAGCTCGTAGCCTGGAGCCTGTTTCAGTCTGTGACTCCCTCTCTCTCTGACCCTCCCCTGCTCACGCTGTCTCTTTCTCTCTCTCCTAGAAATAAATAAAACATTAAAAAAAAAAAGATTAAAAAAAAATCAACACACCTGTCTCCTCTCTTTGCCTATCCACAGGCTGTATTTTTTTTTAATGTGTACTTATTTTGGGCGGGGGGGGGGGAGAGAGGAGGGACAGAGAGAGAGAGAAAGAGACAGAATCCGAAGCAGTCTCTAGGCTCTGACCTGTGAGCACAGAGCCCAATGCAGGGCTCGAACTCACCCACCATGAGGCTCAACCAACTGAGCCACCCAGGCACCCAAGGCTGGTTTTTGTCTTTTTTTGTTTTTTTTTTTTTTAGTTTATTTATCTTTGAAAGAGAGAAAACACAGTAGAGAGAGAGAATCCCAAGCAGGCTCCCCACTGTCAGCACAGAGCCAGATGCAGGGCTCGAACCCACAAACCATGAGATCGTGAACTGAGCCAAAATCAAGAGTTGGAGGCTTAACCCCCTGAGCCACCCAGGTGCCCCAATGGACTGTATTTTCTGACTGGAAGTCTTTGCTTTTCACTCTGAACCTCTTCCCTACCAGTTAATTTCTACTCCTGCTTCCAAAGCCCTGAGAGGCTGACACAGACTAACACCCTTCTCGAAGGAAGGGAGGAGGGGCAGGTGAACTTCCTCCCTCCTGCTCCCATAGCACCCTGGGCTTCCTCTTTCTTGCCATTTGTCACAATGCTTATCCAGGCATTCCATACACTCTGTGATGAGCCGTCATTTCAACTGTAAGCTTCCCTAGGCCAGAGACCTCTTGCTATCTTGCATTCCCAATAGAGATAAAAGTAAACGTTTGCACCATGAATGCGTGGATAAAGCAGGCTCTCTCAGTGATGTATTTCTCTGGGTCTGTGTCAGTGACGGGGCCTGACTGACAGTCCATCTCAGAGTGCCCAGGACAGTCAGTTTATGCTATTTTCCCAATAGGATTACTAGTTTTTTAAGTTTACTTATTTATTTTGAGAGAGAGAGAGTGCTCGCGAGCAGGGAAGGGACAGAGAGAGAATCCCAACGTGCGGCTCCATCTCACGAACTGTGAGACCATGGCTTGAGCCCAAACCAAGAGCTTAAACAACCGAGCCACTCAGGCGCCCCTGTCCTGATAGGATTATTAACTGTGACCCCTTCATGTGCCAGAGTGTCCAGGTTTGAGATGTTACAGTCACCCTAGGCCTGAGAACCCTGGACTAGAAGCCTTGTCTCGCCAACCCCAAATTGTGTGTTTTCTGTTTGTTCATTTTCCCAGCTGTGTTATGGGACATTGGTGGAAGGCTCTGTCATGGCCTGGGTCCGGGTTATACGGGACCTATACAGGGAAGGGGGAAAAATCAAGGGGCCTGTGGAAAAAGACCAGAAAGAGGTGTGGGGTCTGGCAATACCTCCCCAAGAGAAAGAAAGTTCCTCTCCTCAGACTCTTAGGGGCATCTGGGGCTTATTTAATTAAGGGAGACTGAAAGACTGAGTCAGTGAAGGTTCCAAGATGAAGTCAATAGCCCTAGTATAAATATGTAAAGAGGAAATTACCACACAATCAGGTTCTTTGAGTTTCTAAAGCCCCAAGAATTCTCAGGGGGACCAGCTACCCCTAGAGTGGGTGAGCCCCAAACTCCCCTGGGGAAAGATGTGGAGACTTGAAACCAAATATATGCATATGTGGGTCCTCTTCTATTTGGTGAGCCACCCCCTCAAGGGAAGGGCTTAAGGGGGAATACAAAAGGGGCCTCTGGGTGGCTCAGTCTGTTAAGCATCCAACTTCAGCTCAGGTCAGTGATCTCACAGTCCGTGGGTTTGAGCCCCGTGTCAGGCTCTGTGCTGACAGCTCAGAGCCTGGAGCCTGCCTCAGATTCTGTGTCTCCCTCTCTCTCTGCCCTTCCCCCGCTCTCTCTCTGTCTGTCTCTCAAAATAAAATAAAGACATTAAAAAAAATGTTTTTTAAAGGGGGAGTACAGGAGAGTTGCCTCAGTTTCTCCACAGCCTCCAGCTCTTGTGGGGAGACCTTTTCTGCTTCCTTTTGCATGAGGGAAAAAGCGGGGCAGGGGAACAGGGAGAGGGAGCGGGAAGAGAATAGATGCGTAACCATGGCAACCAATCCATAAATGAAGATTCATCAAGTCTGGAAGAGACCTTGAGGAGGCATCTAGCCAGCGCCTCATTCAATTTATTCAGCAAACATTTATTTAGCTTTACGGGGTGCCAAACACTGGGCTAGGCCCTGGGGATACAGAAATGAAAAAACAGTCCCGCCCTGTGACAATCGGGGAGCTTCCGGAGGAGACCAACGGAGACCAATGGGCACGCTGGCTGGGATGTTGGGATGGAGGGAAGCCAGGGGTGTTAGTGGGGCCCAGGAAGTGCCCAACCCCGGATGCTGTTGGTGATGGGGGGACATGTCAGAGACAGGACATCTGACCTCAGGCCTGAAGAAGGAGCAGAGTCAGAGGGACAAAGAGAAGAGGGAAAAGAGGGGGAGGAGTGAGGTTATTTATAGAACCTGGAGGATTTTAGTAATGCATTTTTTTTTTTTGAAGATGTCCTTGGCTTTATTAAGTGATTCATGACTTGGATAGCATCCTACCCAGTAAGTGAAGAGATGCTCCCTTTAATACCCCTTCTTAAGAAAAATTACTCTCCAATTGACAATACGGCAAATGGTGACTGTGTGGTCTTTCAAAATTATCCAACAGCATTAACAAGCTGATCTAAAGCTCATCAGATGCCTTAAGGAAGACAGCTCTGTTTGATTTACTATTTACGACTGAGTAGGGCCCCATAGGGCTCTATTAGTTTAGATGTTAATTTGTGGGAAATTGATAAGTTGCAAGTAGTTTTTATCTGGTAGAAAAGATGTCAAAGAAAAAAAAAAAGATGTCAAAGAGTGCAGTATTATTGTCTTATAGGATGTTAGCGGATTTTGCATCTAACTTTACCGTCTTCTGCTAGTATCCTGCTGTCCACTGGCTGTATACATGTGGGCTCTCATACTCTCTGCTGAACCCGCTTCGAGCGTATGTAAACTAAAGAAGGCTTTGACGTATGGTTACTTTCCATAGGAGATTCAGGTGTTTAACTTTCTGAAAATGGTACTTTGATGGAATGCATATGAAGTCATGGTGGGAATGGAAGACTCTGTATGTCACATTAAAATAGAACTGAGGGGCACCTGGATGGCTCTGTTGGTTAAGCGTCTGGCTCTTGGTTTTGGCTCAGGTCGTGATCTCACAGTTCGTGAGTTCGAGCCCCACATTGGGCTCTGTGCTGACAGTGCGGAACCTGCTTTGGCTTCTGTCCCCACCCCCCCACCCCCACCTCTGCCCACCCCTGCTTGCACTCTTTCAAAATAAATAAATAAAACTTTAAAAATAAATAAAATAGGGGTGCCTGGGTGGCTTAGTCAGTCGAGCGTCCGACTTTCGCTTAGGTCATGATCTCGCGGTTCGTGGGTTCGAGCCCCGCGTCAGGCTCTGTGCTGACTGCCAGCTCGGAGCCTGGAGCCTGTTTCAGTCTGTGACTCCCTCTCTCTCTGACCCTCCCCTGCTCACGCTGTCTCTCTCTCTCTCTCTCCTAGAAATAAATAAAAACATTTAAAAAAATTATAAAAATAAATAAATAAATAAATAAAATAAAGGTGAGAGTGTACGCTTAACTTTATAGTATGCTAACAGACTGTTAAGGTAGTTTCCTATGAGCATACCCTTCTCATCCAAGCTAGGAATGCCATTTCTAGTCTCTACCCAAGAGAAATGAAAGCATATGTCCACAAAAACACATGCCCAGGAATGTTCAGAGCAGCATTATTTGTACTAGCCCTAAACTGGAATCAACCCAGAGCCCACCAACAGCTGAACGGATAAACATACTATGGTGTATCACACAGTGGAATACTACTTGGCAAGAATAAGGAATAAACTACTGGTGTGTAAACTATCATGGGCAGATCTCAGAAACAGGACTCAGGGTAGAAGCAGCAAGGTACAAATGAGTATAGACTGCATGATTCCATTTATATTCTAGAAAAGGCTAAATGATAGTGACCAAAATGGGGCCAGTGGTTGGCCTGCTGGGGGAAGAAGGTGGGGATGTACAAGGAGCTCTAGAGGAATTTAGGGGGTGATGCAAATACTCTAAACTTGATAGTGGCGGTGAGTACAGGACTGCATGCATGTGCCAAGCGCATCAGAAGTATACTCAAAATGAGTGTCTTTTAGGGCAGCTGAGTGGCTCAGTTGGTTGAGCGTCCAACTCGATTTCAGTTCAGGTCATGATCCCAGGGTTGTGGGATCGAGCCCCACGTCGGGCTCTGAGCCAAATGTGGAATCTGCTTAAGATTCTCTCTTTCCTCCTATTCCTCTCCTCGGCTCGTGCACTCTCTCGAAAAAATAAATAAATAAATAAAATGAGTGTATTTTGTTGTATGGAACTGATATCGCCAGTAAGCTTCCTTTAAAAAAAAAAAAAAAAAAAAAAAGGAGGGGTAGGGGAGAAGGGAAAAGTTCCCTGAGAGCATTGGAGGGAGGGTCAGCAAAGCAGGAAAGGAAAGTGTTCCTCTTCTGCTGGGATGGGCGGGAAAGAGAGAGGAGGGGCGGGACCCTCAGGTGTCTGCAGGTGGGAGCAGGCTCCGTCAGGGCAGGTCCCAGCTCTGCTCCCAGCTCTGCGTGAGAATGGAAAGCAGTCTGCTTGGTGTTCAAAGCTTCCACCTCCTGCATGGTGCACATCCCCGCAGTGTTTCAGAAAAAACAGCAGGCAAGCCCTGCTTTTCTTATCTTAATTCTATCTCTTCCACCTGTGGCTCATTCCCATAAGCTCTCCAAGTCTCAGGTTCTTCGTGTAGAAATATGGATAATTAATCCCTTCCCTGCCTACAATCACAGGGTTACTGTGAGGATAAAATCAGAAAATGCACGTAAAAGCACTTTACTGCGTTTTTTTGTTTTTTTTGTTTTTTTTGATTGGGAAAGTTGAGAGATGATCGCAGAGATCCCAGAACTCTTATCTAGTTCACACGGCTTACTCTGTCCCAGCTGTGGCTTGTTCTGTCATGAACTCCTTAAAGACAGGGACCGGCTATCTATGTCTGTGTCCACATGGTCGCGGGGGAAATTCTCACCCTGTAGAAGGTAGGACACTGCTTGCTGATGCTGGGAAGTCTTTTTTTTAATCTTTTTTTTTTTTTTCAGGAGTAGAATTCAGTGATTCACCACTTACATACAACACTCAGCGCTCGTCACAAGTGCCCTCCTTAGTGCCCATCTCACAGGTTGTGGGTTCAAGCTCCGCTTCGGGCTCTGTGCTGACAGTGTAGAGCCTCTTTGGGATTCTCTCTCTCGCTCTCTGCCCCTCCCCCATGCCTGTGCATGCACTCACTCTCTCTCTCTAAAATAAATAAGCGTTTGAAAAAAAAATAACAATAATAAACTCATGATATTGAACCTAAATAACATTTTAATTTAAAAAAACATATTTTCTAAAGCAGACAAAAAAATTAGTGAGAATATGGCATTGTTTTACATTTTTTCCCAAGTATCTATGACATCTTGACTTAATAAAATACAGCTGATTTTCATATCTGCCTCAGCATTCAATTAATCGTGATGTGTTTTGGGTGACGGATATGAATAAAACTCAGATTCATGCAGATCCATAGCTGAAAGAGTGAGGAGACCTTTGATAGCTTTTTTGTGTATTGTGGCTTTTCTTTAACACTAAACTAAAACTCAACAAATGGAATTTCTTAAAGGTTAGCTGCGATTGTGGGATCTGGAACCGTATCAGTGAACTTTTTGTGCTCTGTGACACTAAAATCCATTGTTCAATCTTTCACTCTGTGGAAAAATTTGGGGCCTGATGGATATGTTCCCTGTTTTTTATTGTGCTGTTAATTTCACAGGTGTATATGGATGTTGAAACTTACTAAGTTGTACAATTTAAATATGTGCAATTAATTGTATGTCAGTTATTACTCAATAAAACTGTTAAAAAAGAAAAAAACCCTGAGAACCAGATTGTCCTGACTTATTCAGGGAAGGAGCATAGCATGAAGGAAAGCAGCTGATCTGGGTTGGTTTGTCACTTCCTAGCTCTTTGAGCTTGGGCACTCTTTAATTAATGAACTCATGTACTAATTCATCATTTCCTATGCTTTGAATGTCATCAAGCTCTACTAGGTGTTGGTTTGAAACAGGAAACAAGGCACAAACCCCTATAGGAGCTTACAGTCTGGTTGCGGAGATAGGCAGTGACAAAAGAGTGGCACAGAGCTCTTCAGAATAACCAGAAGGGCAATTAATCCGGGGGTTGTGATCCAGGAATGCTTCCTGGAAGAGGTGTCATCTATGCTATGACATCTTTAGGTATAGGGTAGAAGTTAAACAGGCAAGGACAAGAAAGTTGAGTTTTCCCAGCAGAGGAAATAAAATTGCAAACCTGGAGACATGGAGAGGGGTTTGACAAGCCCACAGTGGAGTGGATATTGGGGAGGGAGGGATGCCAATAAATTGGAGGGTGGCCGTAGAGAGGACACAAGGCTCAAGGCTGGAAAACCAGTCAATAGGCTGTTACAGTGGGGTAGGCCAGAGGGGCTGATGGGCTGCATGGAAGGAGTAGCACTCGATGGAGAAAGATTGACACAGAGATTGGCAGGGGCGTCTGGGTGGCTCCAACTTCAGCACAGCTCATGATCCGACGATTGGTGAATTTGAGCCCCATATTGGGCTCTCTGCTGTCAGCGCAGAGCCTGTTTTGGATCCTCTGTTTCTCTCTCTGTCTCTCTCTCTGCTGTTCATGCTCTCTTTCTCTCTCAAAAGTAGGTAAACATTTTTTTTAAAAAAGAGGTTGACAGGGGCTCCTGGGTGGCTCAGTCGGTTGAGCGTCTGACTTCAGCTCAAGTCATGATCTCACAGTCAGTGAGTTCTAGCCCCGTGTGGGGCTCTATGCTGACACCTCAGAGCCTGGAGCCTGCTTTGGGTTCTGTGTCTCCCTCTCTCTCTGCCCCTCCACCGTCACACTCTGTCTCTTTCTTTCTCAAAAATAAATAAACATTAAGAATAATAATAAAATAAAAAACAGGTTGACAGTGGGCAAAGATGTTTAAAATTGGTGTTTTTTTATTTAATTCATTTATTTTTGGGAAAGAGAGAGAGCACAAGCACAAGCCGGGGAGGGTCAGATAGGGAGAGAGAGAAAATTCCAAGCAGGCTCCATGCTGCCAGTGTATACCCTAACGTGGGGCTCGATCCCACAACCGTGAGATCATGACCTGAGCTGAAATCAAGATTCAGATGCTTAACCCACTGAGCTACCCAGTCACCCCGTAATACAAAAACATTGAAAGCAAAGACTAAAGCCAGTTCCACTCCCAACATGGTGGAGTAAACCCTTAAGAGGCTGGTGGGAATAGGCTGGTTGGAATCTCGGCAGAGGGACAGGCCCTGAGCCATCAGCCAATGCAGGAACCCGGCTAATACAACTCCTCCGTCAGCACAGACACAGCCTAATTCTTTTTTTTTTTTTTGCAGTTCAATCCATTTTAAGTTTATTTATTTATTTTTTTTACAAATAGTTTATTGTCAAATTAGTTTCCACATAACACTCAGTGCTCATCCCCAAAGTGCCCTCCTCCATGCCCATCCCCCCTCCCCCCCACATCCATCAGTCCTCAGTTTTTGTCAGCATTCAAGAGTCTCTCATGGTTTGCCTCTCTCCCTTTCCCCCACCATTTCCGCCCTTCTTCTCCCCCTTGTTCCTCCGTCAAGTTCCTCCTAATCCTCCTATACGTGCAAACATATGATATTTGTCCTTCTCTGCCTGACTTATTTCGCTCAGCATAACACCCTCAAGGTCCATCCATGTTGCTACACATGGCCAGATTTCATTGTTTCTCATTGCCATGTAGTATTCCATGGTATAGATAAACCACATCTTCTTGATCCATTCGTCCGTTGATGGACACTTAGGCTCTTTCCATGTTTTAGCTATTGTGGAGAGTGCTGCTCTCCACAGCATGAACATTGGGGTTCATGTGCTCCTATGCCTCAGCATTTCTGTATCCCTTGGGTAAATTCCTAGTAGTGCTATTGCTGGGTCATAGGGGAGTTCTACTGTTAGTTTCCTGAGGAACCTCCACACTGTTTTCCAGAGGGGCTGTACCAGTTTACATTCCCACCAACAGTGTAGGAGGGTGCCCGTTTCTCCACATCTTCGCCAGCATCTAGAGTTCTCTGATTTGCTCATTTTAGCCACTCTGACTGGTGTGAGGTGGTATCTCAGTGTGGTTTGGTTTGTATTTCCCTGATGAGGAGGGATGCTGAGCATTGTTTCATGTGTCTGTTGGCCATCTGGATGTCCTTTTTGGAGAAGTGTCTGTTCATGTCTTCTGCCTATTTCTTCACTGGGTTGTTTGTTTTTCGGGCGTGTAGTTTGGTGAGTTCCTTATAGATTCTGGATATTAACCCTTTATCTGATATGTCATTTGCAACTATCTTTTCCCATTCCGTTGGTTGCCTATTAATTTTCTGGGTTGTTTCCTTGGCTGTGCAGAAGCTTTTAATCTTGATGAAGTCCCAACAGTTTATTTTTGCTCTTGATTCCCTTGCTTTTGGGGATGTGTCAAGTAAGAAGTTGCTGTGGTGGAGGTCAAGGAGGTTGTTTCCTGCTTTCTCCTCTAGGGTGTTGGTAGTGTCCTGTCTCACGTTCAGGTCCTTTGTCCATTTTTTTTTTTTAATGTTTTTTATTTATTTCTAGGAGAGAGAGAGTGAGACAGCTTGAGCAGGGGAGGGTCAGAGAGAGAGGGAGTCACAGACTGAAACAGGCTCCAGGCTCTGAGCTGGCAGTCAGCACAGAGCCCGACGCGGGGCTCGAACCCACGAACCGCGAGATCATGACCTAAGCGAAAGTCGGACGCTTAACCGACTAAGCCACCCAGGCGCCCCTCCTTTGTCCATTTTGAATTGATTTTTGTGCATGGTGTGAGAAAATGATCTCGTTTCATTCTTCTGCATGTTGTTGTCCAGTTCTTCCAACACCATCTGTTAAAAAGGCTGTCTTTTTTCCATTGGATATTCTTTCCTGCTTTGTCAAAGATCAGTTGGCTGTATACTTTTGGGTCCACTTCTGAGTTCTCAATTCTGTTCCATTGGTCTAAGACACAGCCTAATTCTGTGATGGGTTTGGGGGAGGTTTTTTGTGCTTTTTTTCTTCTGGGAAGTCAGCCTCGACTCTGTGTTTTGAGCCCTTCCAACAATTCTGGGAGTTCATTTTATCCCTTGAAAAAAAAAAAACCCTGTTAGTTAAAATAGAATGGATTATATTGTTTGCAGTTAAGAGCACTTACAACTCATGCAATAGAATAACTAATGAGCGAGGGGGTTACATAGGGGTTAGAATGACAGGCTGAGGTCTGACTGGATTTGCAGGGAACAAAAGCAGGAAGTAGCTGATGGATACAGGGACAAGGCAGTAGCACCACAGGACTTGAAGTATCAAACTTGTGAATTACAAATAAAGACTAGAAAAGCTGTAGAGGGAAAGAGGAGATCGTGAGATATTTGAATTTAAGACTGAAGTCGTAGGGCAGTTCCTAGTGATAACAAAATACAGGACGTGGTCATGGAGATGGAGAGCTGACACAGAGGGAGGGAAGATCTTTGGGGTTGAAGTTAAGGAACAAAGAGGTTACTGCACTGAATGGTGTCTCCGTGGACTTTGAAATCACCCTGAATCATGGCAGGATGAGGAGAGATGCCCATACAGGTCCCCCCACTCACACACATCCAAAAAAGAATTAGGCCACATAACCAGCAGGTGGTAGAGAAGAGTGACCGAAGAGGGGACAGAGAGCAAAGCCAGAGGGAAGGGGCCTTGCGAGACCCTCTGGAAGTGACACTAGTGAGCAAGCCCTCCCCGCAGTGCCTAAAAGGTGTGGGGGAAGGTCACGGCCACCCTGGGGATGCTGCTGGAAGTGGCTCCTCGGGAAGCCAGGTTCCTGTTGAGGCCATAGGTGCTGAGAATAATCCATGAAAGGGCTGAATTGAGCATGCAGAAAATGTTCATGGGTCAAGACTTTTAGAGGGCAAAATGGAAGAGTCTAGAACAAAGGGAAGCAGTGGAAGGCTTGGTCTGGAGAGAGGAAGCTCACACCAGCAAAGGGATGAGCATGTGGGAAGTGAATCTATGCCTGAAGGGGCTGACATTGTAGTTGGTAATCTGCAGAACTGATGGGGGTGAGCAGGGCTCGGTGGCTGTGTGGCCACCCTTCCTGGGGAGGACTGTCTCCATCGAAAACTGGCTATGAGCATGGGTTGGCCTCTGGAGGAGGGATCAGCTCCAGATGAGATCAATGGGCTTTAAAGGAATCCTAGACCAAGTGAGAAAGTTTTTTAATCTCTTTGAGACTCTGTTTCTTTATTTGTAAAATGAGTATAAGAAGACCTAACTTGCCACACTGTTGCAGATTTCAGAAATAAATTTAAAACAAGGCACTTAACCACGTGTCTGCCAAAGGGTTTTCAGTAAACAATAGCTGCTATTATTTTTCTTATCGTTATAATTAATTCCTTTTGGGAAACTGAGGCATGAGTGAGCGATGATATGGGGTTGAGGTCCAAGGGTGTCAGAAAACTGGGGTTCCAGCTCAGGTCTTCCCCTCCTCCTTTCCCTTCCCCTCCTCACCCTCAATTGGCCTCCTCAAGAAAGGTGGCATTGGCTTCTTAAAGGACCCAGGCTTTCTCTGTACTGACAATAGAGAGTCCCTCATCACCAGGCAGAAAGTCTCTGTGGCGTAGTCCATCCCTTGCATCCCACTGTTCAGAACCCAGTGCACCCGCCTGACCCCTATCGACATCTCAGACCCACTAGCAGTGGGGTTAGTGCCCCTCCCACCCCACCTCTCAGCTTGCAACAAGGCCGGATCTTGTCTGGAGGACTGCCTGTGGGCAGCAGAGGCAGGACTCGAAGATTCTGGTCAGCCATCCCCATCACCATGATGAAAAGCAGGCTTGAGGGCGTTGTGGGGAGCTGGCCCAGAGGAGAACAGCCCACTTCCAGCACCGGCTCCTTCTGCCCTTCTACCTCATCTTCCCACCGCCTTTTCCCCAACTATGCATGTGTCTTAGGTCTCTGTCCTCCACTGGCTCTCTTAAGGCCCCATTCCTCCTGCGCGGATCTCTTTGTGAAAAGGGACAGTAGATGTAAGGGTAATTTTCAAAATTTGGGATGTAATTAGTTTTGCACATGTGCATGTGTGCTCACGCACACACACACACACGCACACACACCACGCATATACACGCATTCTCCATCTCCCCCTTCTATCCTTTCTTCCCCATCTCTTCCTGCCCACCCCTCTGGACTGACTGCCCCTTTCCTCACTTCTCTCCCTCTTCTTCCCACTTCTGTGTCTGGCTGTCACCTCGTCCCTTCAGCCAAGACACGAGTGATCTGAGCTGCCCTCTCCACATCTGTGGGAACGAGATCCTGGGTAGTCCAAGGGGTTGCTGCCAAGTGGCACGGCAGAGACTTGGCCTCTGAAGCCACAGAAACTTGACTTTGAATTCCATCTTGACTGTCTGTCCAAGTCACTGAAGCCCTATGCCTCTGTTTCTTTATCCATAAACGGTTTGTAGTGACAAATGAGGAGTGTGTCTATAGATTTCAGCCCATTGTAGGTGCATCGTAAAGAGAGGCCCATAGGGTGCCAGCTGATGTCCCCGCAGCTCATCTCTTTCCTTCCCCTGCCTTGTCTGTCCAGATCTTCAGTCTGAGATCAAGAAGAGGCCACTCATTCCGTTCTGATGTCCCCCAGCCCGGCCCTCAACCAATGGGGTCCAGGCACCAGCACATCTGGGGACGGCGTCCCTCCCGCCATCCATGCCCGCCTGGCTTCCTCTGCCAGGGCCGCAGCCTGCCACAGCCGGCCTGAGCAGGACTGGGTTGGGAACATCTCCAGTCCCGGCAGGCCCCAGTGTCAGTTTCAGGCCCTCCTGGGGTAGAAGGAGGCTCAGGGAGGGGCTGCCAAAGTCAACACAGCCCGCCTCAATGGGCAGGGACTGGCTTGGCACCCGCAGCCCACATACTTGGCCTCTTCTGGGGTCAGCTGGAGTTCCTCTCCCCCCACCAGTTCTCCAAGTTTAAAGCTTCCCCGTCCCCATCAGGCAGTCTGGTCACTGCTCTTTAGGATCAGAGCATTGCCAGCCACTCCACCTCAAGCCCCTGACAAGCCCCTAGAGAATTTACCCTCTCAACTTACACCTAAGACCTAGACTATCTACCTGCATGATTTATGGTAGGACTTTACTATCCCATCGTCTGCATTAGCATAACATTATGGTTCCAGGCCAAAGGCCTGATCGTTCGCTGTAGGATCTACAGGGAAAGACTTCCAACAGTTTGCTCCCTCAAATTCTTTAAATCCTTTGCTTCAAAACTGCTCGCCTGGCTGTTTCTACCAATCCCTGCCTGCTGCATGACGACAAACTCCCAATTCTCAATTCATTCAGACCTTGCTGTCCTTGCTCAAGAGGCTACCAAATGTCTGTGGAGATGGCCCTGTCCCTCTCCCTCACCAAGGCGAATGGGACACGCGGCTTTGTGGTATCAGTAGGCCGTGCTGGCAATGTTTGCGCAGTAGACATTCAGCGCTTTCTGGTTATCTTCTCCCTGGGATGAGCCATTCTGGTCTCTGCAGGTGCGGCCCTAATAAGACCCCAAACCCAGTGTGCAGCCCTGTTGAACAGTATTCTCCTGAATTCCTCTAGGCCAGACCCTGCTCCCTGCCTGATCACTGCCCCTGATGAGGATGCCAGTCTACAGCCAGGCTCACCCCCAGGTCTTGTCAGAGGCAAATAGAAGAGATGGAAGGGAGGGCAGGGGGTGGATTTAACTAACAAATGGGTGAGGGGTGCAACTGGGGTTGGAAGGAAGCCCCACCAATCCGGACGTCTCCGCCTTGCACTGGAAGGAGAGCAAAACTCTCACCGTCCCTGACAACCTCATTTGTTTTGCAAAATCTGCAGGTCCCAGGTCCTCGGTCCCAGGTCCTCGGTCCCAGGGAAACCACAAGGGCAGGTGGGGAAGGGCAGGGGGAAGCTCCAGACTGAATGGTTCTACTACATCAAGAATTGCGAACTCCCCCCAACACCCCCTTCTTCCTTCCTCCTTCCAGACATTCTCCAAGTCCCCCTGCCCCCCAGATACTCTGGATTTCAAATCCCTCACTTCCTACCCCGACACCTGTTTGCTCAGGTGTGGGAAACTGGCAACAAGAAGGAGCCGGCCCCTTCCCTCCAACAGAGGGGAGCAGCCGCATACCCCAATGCCGGCCCTCGCAGGGAGAAAGACTGTGCACATCCGGAGCCCAGGGCTGGAACAATTCAGATAGGAGCCCCCTTCTACCCCACCTGAGCCTGGGTGTGACCCTCCAGCAGGCGGCGGACGTCACTAATGCCCTTTGCCCATCAGGGGCAGGCTCAGCGGGAGTCCGAAGCCCAGCACTGCCTCACCCAGCACTGCCCTGCCCCGACTCCCGCCAACCCCCACTCGGGGCGGGGCCATCCTTCCTCTCCCCAAGCGGCTCTGGGGCTCGGGTCCCAGGGCTGTACAAAGAGTCCTTTGTCTGGGTTGGAAACAATTGTTCTCCCCTTTATGGAAACATGGGCTGTGTCTCATAATCAAGCTTTCAGAGGCTGGATCAAAGGGCACTGTGGTGTGGGGTGCGGGGGATTATGGCGTTGTCCTCGGGGCCGCTGACAACCTGTCATCAGCCCCTAATCCGTACCTGTCCTGAGCCCACTGGGAGCACAGTTTCTTCCCTGGGCTGGGCCTGTGTGAACCTCGAATAGAAGGGAGCTGCGGGAGACCCAGGACGACAGGGTGGGTCCCCTCCCCTCTCCACCTGGGCACCCGGAGCTCAATTCACAGCCTTGCCAGCGCAGCGTTGGGTGTGAACGTGCAGAGAGGCACTGCCTGGTGAGAAAGGGTGGGGCCCGGTTTGGCTCAGGGCCACCCCCGTCTCCCAGATCTTCAGTCAGGGGAGGGCAATGCCTCAGACTCTCAGGGGCCTCTTCTCCCATTTGCTTTGGCACAAGGCGAGTCTGTCTAGTGACACATGGGTCCAGGTCCCCTTTCCTGCTCCAGCTCTGCACCCCTCTGCCCGTGGTCACCACTCCCAACCCCGGCCTCCTCCCAGTTCCTGTCTCTGTCTCACTTCACCTCGTGGCCCTACTCACCTTCCTTGCACCTCTCACATGGAAACAACTGGGAGCCAGCATCTGGGGGGAGGGGGGTCCTTTCTCCACCACCCCAGGTGGCCCGAGCAGGAGGCTGAGGACACACAGGTTCCAGACCACAAACTCCTTTGTCTCCACCAATGGATCCCATGTACCTTTTTAAAGAAACCAACAAATACGAATCTTCTATCACATGGAGATTAAAACCAGTCCCTTCTTCAAGCTGGAGCCCCCCGGAGCCAGTGTTACAATCCGAACACAAAAAAACACATTGTCAGGTGGTCCCTGGGTGACTCCGGTGGCTAAGCGTCCAGACTCCTGATTTTAGCTCAGGTCATGATCTCCGGGTTGTGAGATCAAGTCCAGAGAGCAGCTCCTCGCTGAGCCTGGAACCTGCTTAAGATTCTCTCTCTCCCTCTGCCCCTCTCCCCTGCTCGAAAGAAAGAAAGAAAGAAAGAAAGAAAGAAAGAAAGAAAGAAAGAAAGAAAGAAAGAAAGAAATCACATTATCAGAATTGGAGAAAGCCTTAGGGACAAATCTAGGAGCTTATTAGCACGCCCTTCTCAATCATATGCCTTTTTGTGTATCCCGTATTCTAGAGAGAACCATAGATTTTGTTGATATTTCAAAAATAATGTTAGAATCACCGACCTAGCCCAGTCCACATCATTTTACAGATGGGGAAACTGAGGGTCAGAGAGGGGAAATCACTCAGCAAGGTGAGTGGTAAAACAGAGGCTAGAAGTCAGGTCTCCTAACTCCCAGGCCATTCTTTCCTCTGTAGGACTTCTCCCTGCCAGCAGCCACCCACAGGGGCTTATGACCTTTTACAGTTGCAATATGACCTTGAAATTAAGGTCAGGGAGACCCAGTCCCTCCCCTGAGGAAGCATATAGTCAGGCAGAGATGGAACAGATAAAAGCTGACAGACGGGGCTATGAGTAAACAATGGTTCATTGTAATGCATGAGATTGCATCAAAACCACTGTGCACTTGTAAACTTGTACCTGGAGGGAGGTCGGCCATCCTCAGGCCAAGCTGGCTGGGGGCAACAAATCAAGATCTCTGCCCCCTGATGGGCGCGTTTGTCCGGCATTCTGGGCGATTCCCAGCTGAAGTACCCAAGGGACCCATGTAGGGGTCAAGGACAGCAAACCACTCATGAACTAGGCTCTGGCATGTAGCGTGGACTCTGTAGCGAGTGTCCCCCAAAGATATGTGGTGTCCTTTTCAAGAGAGGCCCCCACACTCTTCCCTACACAGCAGCAAGACAGTCCAAATACTCCTTTGGCTCCTCATCTAACTCAAAGTGAAAGCCAAAGCCCAACAAAGGCCCTACAAGATCTGCCTCCACTTCGGATCTCATCTCCTCCCACCCTCTGCCTCTTTGCTTTGTGCAGCTGCACGGGGCTTCTCGATAGTCCTCACAGCAGGCTCACTCTTCTGCCTCTGGGACCTCATAATTGCTTTCTGCCCTAATCCTCTTCCCCATGCTGGCCCCAAGGCTGACGTACTCGGGGCTCTGATCACACACTCCCTTCACTAAGAAGTCTTTCTGCAGGGAACTCACACCCTTACCCGTGGCTTCATCTCAGTCCCTTTGCCCTGCTTTATTTTTCTTCAAGGAACATACCAGCACGTGACATAATTATTTGTTTATTGATTGGTCATTCTGTTTTTATTATCAGTCTTCCCAAGCAGAATGCTGGCCCCATGAGGATGGGATTTTTGTCTGTTTTGCTCAGTTCACTGCTCTATCTCCAGTGCCTAAAATAGCACACAGTGGGAGTTCAATAAATATTTGAATGACTTGTGGTGAAAGCATGCAGGGAAAGGAGTGCTAGATAAATCACAGAGCCCCAGTTTCCCCATGCGGAAAACAGGAGGGGATGAAACTGGATCGTTAAGATTCCCTGGGCCTGCAGATGTCAGACAGGCTGTGCAGGATGGGGCTTCAAGGGGCAGTTTGCTCCCCCCAGGCTCTGAGGAGAAGGGGGCCGGACGCCACAGGGCGAGGCCGGGTGTGCAGGGAGGGGCAGAGGTGGACCTTGGTAAGGACCTAGCCAGAACGTTTCAGACTTTGCCGGAATGAGATAGGGCCCAGGTGAGGGCAGCCTGTGGTTAGGGCAAGGGACCCCTCCAGTAAACGGCATGCTTCGGTAAAGAATAACAGCCCTGTTTCCCATAAAGTCAATGCCGTAGGGGTCTTCTGGATTCTTTCTTTTCCCTCAGTTGGCCACATCAGCTCTCAAACCCCAGTTCTTCCCAGCTCTCCTGCCAGAAAGTAGTCTTTATAAACAGTAACGTGTTGGGCACCATCCTGACAACCCAGCGAGGTAGCTTCTGTCACCTTCTGTCAAGCCCCTTCCCTCCTCAGGTCCCTCAGTGAAGGCCTGTCCCATGGCAGGTGGGTCTCTGACTGACTGTTACCTCCTCCGTCCCTTTCTGACCACACCTAGTCACCTGCTAACTGGTGACCTGTTTTTGTGTGTTTATTCATTTATTTTCAGAGATAGGGAGAGAGAGGGGGGTAGGGAGAGAGGGAAACGAGGATCTGAAGCAGGCTTCACACTGTCAGCACAGAGCCCGACACGAGGCTTGATCCCTCGAACTGTGAGATAATGACCTGAGCTGAAATCAAGAGCCAGACACTTAATCGCTTAACCGACTGAGCCACCCAGGAAACCCCTCCAGTGTCTATTTTATTTTATTATTTTATTTTATTTTATTATCTTTTTAATGATTATTTATTTTTGAGAGACAGAGACAGAGCGCAAGCAGGGAGGGGCAGAGAGAGAGGGAGATGCAGAATCCAAAGAAGGCTGCAGGATCTGAGCTATCAGCACAGAGCTGGATACGGGGCTCGAACTCACAAACCATGCGATCATAACATGAACTGAAGTCAGATGCTTAACCACTTAATTGCTTAACCCTGACCGAGCCCTCCAGGTGCCCCTGGTGTCCTATTTTAATTCCTCAGAAGGCACCTGCCACTCCCCGCTAGCTTGCTGATTCTGTGTCTGGCTTCCCCATTAGGATGCAAGCCCCACATAAGCCTGGTCCCTGCCCTGTCCACCACTATGAGCACCCCTGGAACAGCACCTGGGCACAGGTGACACTCAATAAAAACAGACTGACCAACGCCTGGTTTTCTACCTGTGCAAACAGAGGCACAAAGAGGTCATGTGTCTGGCCCAAGGCCAACAGACAGCAAGTGGCAAGGCCAGCATTCACCCTTCCAGGCTGTGCTTCTTGCTTACCACTCTGTCCCTTCCATCAGCAGCAAAAATGCAATTTCCAGGGGCACCTGGGTGGCTCAGTCAGTTAAGTGTCCGACTTCGGCTCAGGTCATGATCTCATAGTCCACGGGTTTGAGCCCAGCCTCGGGCCCTGGGCTGACAGCTCAGAGCCTGGAGCCTGCTTCAGATTCTGCGTCTCCCTCTCTTTCTGCCCTTCTCCCACTCACTCTCTGTCTCTCAAAATAAAACAAGGACATAAAAATTTTTTTAAGAAAAAATAAAAATAAATTTTTTTCAATTTTAAAAAATGAAATGAAATTTCCAAAAAATGTATCAGATGCCCTCTGATTCAACTTCCCATGGCTTCCCATGGTGCATATAACCATCCCTAAACTTCCTCTCTGTGCCTCCACTGGGCACCTACCCTCTGCCACTGCTACTACCATCCTTGTCCCCGGTCCTTCTTCTGCTTGTCCTTCAGACGATCAGATGCCCTCTGGCCCTGGGGCCTCTGCACTTGCTCTCTCCAGAAGGGTGTTCTCTTGGCCAGTTTGCATCCTCCAGCTCTCCTTGGAAGGGCCATCCTGATCACTCTGTCTCAAGCCCCCCATCGCCATGCTCAGATGCCCCCCACGTCCTCCTCACCGCTTCCTCCATGGCACTCACCTCTCGCTGCTGTCACTGGTTCGTGTTCTGTCCCCAACCCCCAGAGCATAAACCCCATGAGAGCAGGGACCGTGTCCGGTGGATTCCCCACTGTATCTCTGGCGCCCAGAACGGTGCCTGACAAGGCCCTCATAAGATAGTTGTTACATACATTAGTGAATGCATTTGGGAAGAAGGCCCCACGGGCAGCAAAGAAGCGAGGTCGTGAAGGCCGGGCTGGCTGCCAGCTGTAGGACAAGAGCTGAGGCCTGCAGGCCCAGACACAGACACCGGGAGAGGTGCCCAGACCACCTGTCAGGAGACCAGCGCCATGGAGGCTCCTTGCGGTGCTGGGGGATGGGGCGTGAGGGTGGGCTGCTGGCGCTGAAACTGGCAAAACGCAGGCAGGCGAGACAGGGGAGCCTAACCCTGAGCATCTCACTCCTCTTATCAACTTTCTCTGAAGTTCTTATCTCTCTGGACTTCAAACAGCTGCCCCTTATCTTTGGCCTAGCCCTGGCAGTTATCAGGTTCTAGAATAACAGCTTTCCAGGCTGCTAGGAGCCCAGTGCCAGGTCTCTAGCCTGGCATGGGGCAGGCTGCTGGGTGCCTACCCTCTCTCTTCACTCATTAGGGCCCCATTCTCCCAACCCCCGGGCCCTTATCACCATCTGCGGAGAGACAGGGGTAGACTGAATCTCCATGAAGCCACCTGAGGGGGGATCAGGGCTAAAAACTTTAGCCAGGGGTCCAGTTGGCCTTGACTGACCTGTCAAGGGACAGGTACTAGGCCTCCTCTTACAACCTGGGCCATGGGTTCAAATCTTGCAACGGGAACCTCAAAACATGCCCCAGATGTTAGGCTTCCTCTAAGACCATCCCAACCCACACCGTCCTTTGGAAGGAAGACAGGTTTGGCAGGGAGAAGTAGGCCAGGGTGTCTTAGGCTGCCCAGCCTGTACTGAGGAGTCGCCTCACACCTGCCCAAGTCACCTCCAGGACTTTGAAGTCAAATGGGCAAGAGGGGGACTGGGTCATGCTGCAGCCTAGACCAGGCCCTTGGGACTCTGCCGTCTCCTCATCCCCAGCAGAACACGGACTCCCCACGAGGCTCAAACAAAGTCCAGAAGGCCAAGGCTGACATCTGCCTCACCTCACTTCACACCAGGTGGTGGCTTGGCCCAGGCCCCATTGAGATAGCGGAGCCAGGGCCCTGACTCTCCCTATGCCTTGGAGCAGGGGCAGGACAGGGGACAGAAGGGAGGGCGCGGCGCTGCATGCCCTGAAGGACGTGTGCCCACTGCTTTGCACCGCTGCCCTCCTTCCAGTAGCTGTAGGCGTGTGCATCACTTTAGGCCACAGGACCTCCTGCAACATCTGTACAAGTCGCCAGACCCCTCACCTCCTTGCTTCCTGACACCTCGAGGCAGAGGTCGCCAACAAGGAAAAGGAGACTATACAGAAGTAGAATTAGGAACGCCTTTCGGCACCTATACAGAGCAGTTTATCAGCAAATAAAGGCCGGGGTGATCGGAACAGAGGGAGGGAAAGGCAAAAGGCTTGAGATGAGGCTGGGGAGACGGGCATGCTTCAGGTTACCCATGGCCTGCTGAGCTGGGTTGAAGAGCTCGGACTTGACCTTAGGAACCAAGGAAAGCGGTCAAAGGCTTTCAGTAGGGGCTAGACCATCACCAGATACAAGTCTGAAAGATCCTCTGGCTGTAGAGAATGGCGGGGGGAACTCAGAGGGGAGGGACACAGACTTGCAGGAAAGACATTTGAGTGCAGGAGAGAGAAAGACACCTTGAGAAAGTGCACACGTGCACAAGTATTTCTCAATTTAAAGGTACTGAAAGCCAAACTTCTAGCAGGCGGATGTCTCAGGAGTTTTTAATCTGTATTAATAAAACAAAAACCAAAAACCAAAAAACAATAACCTGAGATGCCTGGGTGGCTCAGTCGGTTAAGCATCCAGCTCTTGATTTTGGCTCAGGTCATGATCTCACCGTTCATGGGCTCAAGCCCCATCTCGGGCTCTGTGCTGAAAGCACAGAGTCTCTCTCTCCCTCTCTCTCTGCCCCTCCCCTGTTCACCCTCTATCTCTCTCAAAATAAATAAATAAACATTAAAAAATAAAATAAAAAGTGTCTTCATAGGGGCCTCTGGGTGGCTCAGTTGGTGAGCATTGGACTTTGGCTCAGGTCATGACCTCAAGGTTTGTGGGTCCTGGCCCTGCATGGGGCTCTCTGCTCTCAGCACAGAGTCTGCTTCGACCCTCTGTCTCTCTCTCTCTCTGTCCCTCTCTCACTCTCTCTCTCAAAAATAAATAAACATTTAAAACAAAGAGGGGTCTTCATAGGAACGCCTGAGTGGCTCAGTCAGTTATGTATCCAGCTTCAGCTCAGGTCATGATCTCACAGTTCATGAGTTCCAGCCCCACAAGGGCTCTGTGCTGACAGCTCAGAGCCTGGAGCCGGCTTTGGATTCCGTGTCTCCCTCTCTCTCTCTGCCCCACACCAGCTTGTGCCCTCTTTCTCTCAAAAATAAATGAACATTAAAAAAAAATGTTAAAGGTCTTTATATTCCAAAAGGCTGGACAAACCTGCAGCTATGGGGTAAATTGAAGACCTCTGACGTGCACCTGCAATCTTCTGTGATGTGGCCCTAAACCTGTCTCCTTCTCCTCACCCTGGCCCCTCCCCACTGTGCCCACAGTGCCCCAAGCCTCCACACAACGGTGCAGCTGTCCCTTCTGCCTAGAGGGCTCCCTCTCCCTCTTGGGTCTTGTTCAACACCCAGCACAGTGCCTGGCACATGGCAAACCCCAGCCAGTTTGTTTGCTTTACAGCAGAGGTAATCACTCCTTTGACCTCCCACACCGTGAAGCACACACCTCCAATATAGCCCTCAGCTTATCCTGCAAGAACCTATTTATTTGACTTCTCCACCCAGACTGCACTCCTGGAGGGCCAGCACTGAGGTTCTTTTCATTTTGGTGTCCTCATTGCCTGGTACACAGTAAGTGCTCATAGGTGCTTGTGGAGTGAATGGATCACACATCTCATGGCCCTGAGCAATCCTAGCACGTGGGTGTTCTCTTCTGAGTGCCCCACCAGCCTCGCTGGACTCACCCAGGGACCTCAGGAGAATCCAGCTCCAAATCCTGGCTGCAGCATTTAAAGGTGACCTGGGGCAGCCCTTCGGTTTCAGTTTCCCCTTGGGAAATTGAGGGCAAGAATGGTACAGATTCCATTAGGGGAATGGAAGAATACAATCAGGCAATTCATGGCTTGGCAAATGTCAAATCAATGGTAACTTTGTTATTCTGGCCTCACCCCGCAGTGTTCTCACTCCCCCACAAGCCTAAAGCCAGCCATTTAGCACCGATTAGGAAGATAAGATGTCCCAAGTGTCACAAAGATTCAAAGCAAAGTTAACTTTTTTTTTAATTTATAAAACTGAGGGATGAGAAAATGAAAAAAAAAAAAAAAAAAAAAAAAAGAGTCCGGTCAGGGCAGTGACATGGGAGGGACCTCCGGGCTGCCAGGGAGTGCCCGTGTGCTTTGGTGTGGCACGGCCAACCGTCAAGGGCCGGCCACCAGCCCGCCCAGCAACCAGGTTCTGAGAGGCTCATCTGGCCCAGGCTAGATGGGCACCTCTGTCCCCCACCCCTCCAAGGTCTGCCTTCTCCTGCTTCCCCAACAAACCAGCCGTGAATTTTCTGGAGTTGCTGTCCAGTTAGGGATGGGGGCCTTTGGAGGCAAAGGACAGAACTGTCATCAGGAATTCAGACGGACAACTAGCAAATTCTCACATTCCCCAGGCCTCATAATTCTTTATTTGTGAAATCGGGATAGCATTAAATTGGATAATGTGAAAGTGATCATATAATTTATTATCCGCACCAGGGTATGCTTGAGAGTGAACGGGGGCCACTGTTAACAATCACACTGGAACACTAGATGTGAACGTGCACTGTCCGCAGCACACGGGGAGTGAGGCCATCCCAGGTTCCGTACACAAGTGCCTCGAACCAGGTGTAACTATCGTCACTGACATTCATTGGTGCTTGCTCTGTGTTGGCAAGGTTCTAAATGTTTTCCTTCATTTGATCCCTACAGCAGATAAGTTTAGCTATTCTGCAGGTGGATAGCCGCCATTTTACAGGTGAGTAAATCAAAGCAGAGAGCAGCTAGGTAGTGTCCCTCCAGTCACCCACATGGTAATGGTGGAGGCAGAAAGTGAATGTAGAGTCCATGTGCTGTATCACACCATCTCAGCCTGGGTGAAAGCTATGGCCCTCTCTTTTAAGCCATCCCACACTGATCCCCAAGAGTCAATGGGCCTTAGCTCGATCTGAAGCAGGCTTGCCCCTCAGGGGTAACCTCCTAGGTCCTATTTCTGTGACATCTGTCAGATTCCTCGCTTGTCACAGCTTCTAGTGCATTCTGTCCCATTGGTACCCCATCCATTTACCGCCAGTGAAGGTTTCAGTGGTGCACCTTGTACCACAGGAGCTGCATGACCTGTTTATCAGAAGCAATGGGGTCCTCACTGCCTTCTAGCTCCCAAACCCATCTCCCTACCTGTTTTTGTGAACTGTTCCCAACTGGGTCCTTGGAAGCAGATGCTGAGGCAGGGCTGGAGCGTAAGCGATGTATCAGGGACCCACGCTTCTGAAGGAAAGGGAGGGAAGCAGGACAGGACAGAGAAGCCTCAAGGCTGTGAACACCAGGGCACACCAGCAGGCAGTTCTGGAGGGAGTATTGGCTGTCCGAGTCATCCACGCCCGGCCGACACGACAGGTGTTTATACCACTGTGCTCAGTTCACCAGGTCTGGATCCAGGCGATCCTGGAACTGGGAGCTTCTAGTGACTGCGCTCCATGCTCCATACGCAAGTTCTTCCCTAAAGGGCATCCAGGCATCTTCTCTCTGTATCTACCAAGGAGCGGTTCAACATGTACTCATTCAACACCCATTCTCTGCCACGCACTCTTCTGGCACCCCAGGTACAGTTGGGTAGGGACAAAGCCTCTCTCTTTCTCTCTCATGAAGCCCTGTGACTTAACATTCTGTTCACCCAGGGGTAACATTCTTCTGCTGATTGTTACAGGCCTGCTTTCATGTGTGAAGGAATGAGGAATCGAGGCCCCAGAGTCACACGCCATGTAGCTTGGCCTTGACTATTATATTGCTAACCAGCTTTACTGAGATAGAACTCACACTGTACAATTTGCCTGTTTAAAGCATACAATTCAGTGGTTTGTAGTAGATTCACAGAGTTATGCAACTGTCACCACAATCGATTTTAGAACATTTTCTTCACCCCCCACAAATTAGCAGTTTCTTCACCTTCTCCCTCAACCCCCAGCCCTAGGCGGCCACTACTCCACTTTGCCAATTCTGGACCTTTCTTATAAATGGAATTATACAATGTGGGTTGTTTTGTGACTGGCTTATTTTATTTAACATAATCTTTTCAGGGTTCCTTCACATAGCATGTATCAGTACTCCATTCGTTTTTATGGCTGAATAATATTCCACTGTATGAATCCACCATATTTTGTGTGTTCACAGATCATCAGTTGAAGAATTTTTGCCTATTATCAACAAAGTTGCTGTGAACATTCGTGTATAAGTTTTCTGTGAACATATGTTTTCAGTTCTCTTGCCTGGGAGTGAATTTCTGGGTCATGAGATAGCTTTGTGTTTAATATTTTGAGGAAATGCTAGACTGTTTTTCCAAAGTGACTGCACCATCTTACCACCCCACCAGCAATGCATGAGAGCTCCAATTTCTCCGCCTCATTGTAGTCTTTGTTACTGTTTGTCTTTTTAAAATTATTATTATAGCCACCCTACAGGGTGTCTCATTGTGGTTTTGATTTGCATTTCCCTGATGTCATAATGATGTTACCGATGTGTCATGAGCTTATTGACAGCCTCAATACTTTGAGCTCAGAATTAAAAGGATCCTGGTTAGGTTTTTTTCACAGTTGCTTGAGTCTCAGAACTCTTTTTCCGGATGAGAGTTTACAGGGAAGTCTAATACACAAAGACAGAGCTGAAGGGTAGGTTTGGTGAAGGGTGATACAGAACTAAGGCTGGAGAAACCGCTCTGCCCAGTGTCTTCCCCAGAGCCTACCCCTAAGGGTGAAATATCCTGAAACTATTAAAACTTTGTAAAACACACTCTGAAAACCACTAATTAGAGCAACAAACACCACAAGATAACTGACAAGACAGGGCAGGAAATACTAGGGAAGTGATGGATCAATCTAAATGGGTGATATTTAGCCTTCATATTTTCCTAACCAAAACAGAGCTGCAGAATCTGATGACAGAATATTTGAACCTGAAATACCTTCTGAAGATCTTGCTTTTATTTTTTTTTTTTAATTTTATGTTTAAATTATCTCAACACCCAACATGGGGCTTGAACTCACAACCCCAAGATCAAGAGTTGGCATGCTGCACCGACCAAACCAGGCTGGCACCCCAATCCCACCTTTATTGAACACGTATTGAGTACCTTTTATATGCCAAAATTTCTAGGCTCTGGGGATTGAACACAAGACAGACAAAGCCCTACCTTGATGAGATTTACATTCCTACAAATGGTCCTACAAATGGAAGTGGACCACAGAAGAACAACTAAACCAGAAAAACATCAGAAAGTCATTAGTGCTTGGTGGTGACTGAGCTACTTCCAGGAGACTGGTGGCTGCTTTAGATTAAGAGGTCAGGGACCCCCTGAGAAGGTGACATTTAAACTGAGAGCAGAAAGATCAGAAGTCAGAGGAAATAGTCAAGGCAAAAGCCCTCTGCTGGGACCCAGTGCAATCTGCTCAAGTAGCACCCCCCAAAACTGGAGTAAACTGGCTGAGGGAGAGCAGTGGGATATAAGACCGGAAATGTTGCTAGTAGCTGGATTTTGTTAGCCTCTGTGGGTCAGGATAAGGCATTTAGATTTTATTTCAAGTGTGATAGAAAGTCATTGAGGATTAAACAGGAAAGTGACATAGCTGGTTTATATTTCTCTTTATGGAATTAATCTTTTATTTTATTGTTTAAAGTTTATTTATTTATTTTGAGAAAGAGACAGAAACAGTGAGCAGGGGAAGGGCAGAGAGAAAGAGAGAGAGGAAGAGAGAGAATTCCAAGCAGGCTCTGCACTGTCAGTGCAGAGTCCATCGCGGGACTTGAACTCACCAACAGTGAGATCATGACCTGAGCCGAAACCAAGAGACCAATGTTTAATCGACTGAGCCATTCAGGTGCCCCAAGGAATCAACTTTTTATTTTAGAATAATTTTAAATTTCTAGAATAATTGACAAAATACCAAGAAGATACCAAAAATACCCAGTATCCAGTGTCCTTTATTATGAGCACCTTACTTCAGTATGGAACATTTGTCTCAATTAATGAACCAATATTGATACAGTATTTTTAACTAAAGTCCAAATTGTGCAGTAAACCCCCACCATACCCTCAGAGGATGTCTTCTAAGACCTCCAGTGGATTCCTGAAACCACCGATAGACTGAACCCAACATGTATTATGTTTTTTCCTAGGCATACATACCTGTGATAAGGTGTAATTTGTAAATTAGGCCCCGTAAAGGATTAACAACTATCACTAATACTAAGGGGCACCTGGGTGGCTCAGTTGGTTAAACATCGGACTCTTGATATCAGCTCACGTTATGATCTCACGGTCATGGGTTTGAGCCCTGAGTCAGTCACACTCTCTCTCTCTCTCACACACACACACAATAAATAAACTTAAAAAAAAAATACTAAAATAGAACAAGTATAACAATATACTGTAATAAAAGTTATGTGAATATGGTGTCTCTCTCATAATCTCACTGTACTGTACTCACCATTGTTGTGATGATGTGAGATGATCCAATGTCTGTCTACATGATGAGATGAATGACATAAGCACTGTGACGTCACCTTAAACTGCTATTGACCTTCTGGTGATTTGTCCGAAGGAGGATCACCTTTTTCCTAAGTGCAAATGACTGCCAGAAACTGACACCACAAAGGGGAAATTGCTGTATTCAGGTTTCCTTAGTTTTTACCTAATGTCCTTTTTCTGTTCCAGAAATTTCTGTTCCAGAATCCCATCCAGACACTACCTTAATCTCGTTGTCATGTCTCCTCAGGCTCTCCTTGGCTGTCACAGTTTCCCAGGCTTTCCTTGTTTTTGATGACCTTCACAGTTTTGAGGACTCCCGGTCCGATATTTTGGGAAATGCCCCTCAAATGAGATTTATCTGTGTTTCTTTCAGGATCAAAAATGCAGTTGGAAAGCAGGCCTGGATGTCAAGAGCCATCCAGTAGGACAAGCATTTATTTACATCAGTATGGTGGCATGGATATTTACTTGATGTGTTTTGTTACAGCCCAATACTACTTAAAAAATTTTTTTTTAATGTTTAATTATTTATTTTGAGAGAGACAGAGCATGAAGCAGGGGAGGGGCAGAGAAAAAGAGAGAGAGAGGATCCCAACCAAGCTCCACACTGCATGTGCAGAGCCCAATGTGCGTCTCGAACCCATGAACTGTGAGGTCATGACCTGAGCAGAAACCAAGAGCTAGATGTTTAACCAACTGAACCACCCAGGCATCCCTAGCTCAATACTACCCTATTCACTTTGTTGTTCAGATTATTCCAGCTTTGGCCATGGGGAGATCTCTTTCAATTGGCTCCTGTGTCCTGTTGATAGACGGAATTCTAAGACAGTAGTGGGAAAGGCCAGAGACAGCTCACTGCACAAGAGTAGAACATAGTTAAGTAGACTCTCTAGGTCCCTCAAGCCTCCAGTCAACATGTTGACCGAAGCCTTACGGGAGACTCTGATCCAAAACCAACTCACCAAGCCCTTCCAGAATTTCTGACCCTAATGAATTGTGCGACAATAGAAGTTTATTGTAAATCTCTCAATTTGGGGGGCACTGGGGAGGCTCAGCTGGTTAAGCATCCAACTCTTGATTTTGGCTCAGGTCATGGTCTCATTGTTCATGGATTTGAGCCTCACATCGGGCTGTGTGCTGACAGTGTAGAACCTGCTTGGGATTCTCTTTCTCCCTCTTTCTGCCTCTCCCCTACTCATGCTGTCTCTTTCTCTTTCTTTCTCTCTCTCTCTCGCAATAAAAATAAACTTAAAAAGTTTTTATAAAAAGTATTTTCAATCTCTAAGTTTTGGAATAATGTGCTATGTAGCAATAGAGTGCAAATGTACAAGAAGAGAATGCTACAAAAATAGTTAGAAAACAGTTGGAAAATAATGGGGCACCTGGGTGGCTCATTCAGTTAAGTGTCTGACTTCGGCTTAGGTCATAATCTCACATCATGAGTTTAAGCCTTCATCGGGCTCTGTGCTAACAGCTCAGAACCTGGAGCTTGCTTTAGATTCTCCGTCCCCCCTCTCTCTGCCCCTCCCACGCTCATGCTCTGTCTCTGTCTGTCAATAATAAATAAACGTTAAAAAACTTTTTTTAATGTGATTTTGCTTTTCAAGGTATTCTTGCCACCTCAAAAACCTTCATAGTGTCCATCGGATAGTCCAGCATCAGAGAGCCTTCTCAGATACCAGATCTTTCTTCTCTGATCTTGTGCCCCCTTTTCCAGAAAAACCTAATTGTTCCCTTCTCTGAACTCTCTATATCTCTATTCTTTCGTTCATTCACTTGCTCACTTTTTTAAATTAGTGTGTATTGAGCAATTGCTATGCTCCAGACTCTGAGATTTAAGAGTGAGCAATAAAGACACAAAACCTCTCTTAATGCACTTACCTCCGACTGTGTCATATTAGAGCCAATCATGCATTTATTTATTTAATCAACAAACTTACTGAGCACCTTCTAAGCACCCGGTTTTGTATGAAGTCCTGAGTACACAATGGTCCCAAGACACAATCTTTGGTTACTTTTGGTAAAGAAAAGGCACATCAACCAACAATGATAAAACTATGCAGTAAGAGCTCTAATAAGTGGATGGATGGATGGATGGATGGATGGATGGATGGATGGATGGATGGAAACAGATAGATGGATCAGGGGAGAGTGGAGAGGGAGGAGAGAGAGAAATTGAAAGGTAGGTAGGTAGGTATACAATGTTAAGAAATTTATGTCTACAGCTTAGCTTCACTAGATTCTAAGCTCCAAAAGGACAGAACCCATTTTTGATTCAGCTTTGTCTTACACATTAATAAGTGCTCTACTTGTTGAATTACTATAAAATTGGTCCCTGGTTGTGGCCAGATACATCAGGGTTTGCTATACAAGCCTGTGGCAGACCAAACGTGTGGGCTCCACTCTTCTCTTCCATTCCTCGAACCAGAAAAGGCAGTTTTGCTAGCTTGCCCACCTACCTTCATTCCCCCAGGATATATTTCCAGTAAGGATCACGGGATCCCCCAGGCCGCCCCCACGAATCTTGCTAATCTGCCTTCACGAGGAGCCCATCTCTTAGGATAACCCTGATCAGACCAGAGCAAGGACACTTTGGTCAGTGCAGTGTGACCAGCCCCACCCTCTGCAGTTACATTTGCCCTTAGCGCTGAGATGACAACGCAGCTCAGTGCTCCGTTGAGTTCGTGACTCGAGTCTATTTGCAGAGTGCTGGCACCCAGCTCAGTCGGCCAACAGATCTGAAATTCAGCTTTTCAGCTTCATTCCCTGGCCCCAGGCCCACACAGCCACACCTGCCCCCACGCAAGTGAGACCAGCTCAGGTTACATCAGTGTGTCTATGGTTACAACGGAGGCCAAGGACTGGGTGGGAGGGCCTCACCTCATCCCCCACGTAGCTTGGGTGCTTGAGGAATATAGCAGGGCCTTGTCTGAGATCTCTGGGAGAACAGTTAGGGCGTGCAGTGACCTTAATTGTCATAGATACCAGAATCTTGGGGCAATCACACTTTCTTTTTCACAGCCTTTGCTGTTTAGTGCCTCATCAAGTCACTCAGGGCTTGTCCATACTTGCCCTGCACACCTAGGTCTAGCCTCTGTGCCAGTCTTAGCCTTTCCCTATCTTGACCCCTTGAGGCCTGGGAGACCAGTTCCAGATAATACCAGCAGTAACGGTGACTTGTCACCTGGGCTTGGACCCACTGCTGTATTACCATCTCCTAAGCAAACACCTTGACATCATTGTTGGTTTCTCTATTTCTTGTGTCTGCACTAATCCATCAACAAACTCGTTCAATTCTATCACCGGAATATGATCTTAAACTGCCCCTTTCTCACCATCGCTACTCAAGGCCATTGTGCCACCACCTCTGCCCAGGACCACTGCAATGGCTTCCTGACTAGGGTCCTCCTCCTCCATGCTTGCTCCCATGCGTGTTCTCCACAGGGTTCCTAGAGTGAGCTTTTACAAGCACAAATCAGATTTGGTTACTCCCCAATTTAAAGCTAGGGCTTCCCATCTCCCATCTCCCTTAGAATGGAGAATCCACTCTTTGCCCTGGCTTAGAAGACCCGATGCATTCCATCTCTTCAAGTCTACCCCTTCTGTCTCATCTCGTACCACCATGCATTCACTGGGTTTAGCACACAGCTTTGCTGCTTCTCAAAAACACCCAGCTGGCCCCTGTCTCAGGGCTCCCCTCTTGTTCCCTCTTCCCATGGCTCACTTCTCTTTAGACAGGTCTTAGCTTCATCTTACTTACTCAGAGAGGACTTCACCCAACACCCTATCAAAAATCGACCCTCTTCCCAACTCTGCTCTGCTTCTCTAGCATGTCTTCCTGTCATCTTTTCTTCAGAGCACTTACCATCCCCTGAGATTATTTGGTGTCTTTCTTTCCTTGGTTATCATCGGTCCCTTGTTTACTTGAATATAAGGTACTTGAGGGCACAGATCTTTGTTGTCATTTCACACATGTATCTCCAGTGTTTCAAAGGAGAGATGCTCAATGGAAACATTTTTGAGGGGGAGCTGGGTGGTTCAGTTGGTTAAGCGTCCAACTCTTGATTTCAGCCCCGGTCTTGATATTGAGGTTTGTGAATTCGAGCCCTGCATCGGGCTTTGTGCTGACAGTATGGGGCCTGCTTGGGATTCTCTCTCTCACCCCTCTCTCTCTGTCCCACCCCACTCATTCTCTCTCTCTCTCAAAATAAGTAAATAAATAAATAAAACTTACAATAAAAAAATAAATATTTTGAGAAATGAGCTATGCTAACAATTTGGCTATCTTCTCATTTCCATGAAAAACTCCAGGCTACCAGGTCTTTTGTAAAATATTTGTAATAATAATAGATAGTTGAGATATTATTCAGCAATAAAAAGCAATGTGGTGCAGCCAACTGACCTTTGAACATTATGAGAGTTGGGGACCGGCCCCCCATACATCAACTAATCCATATATAACTTTTGACTCCCCAAAACTTATCATGTATTTTGTATGTTACATGTATTTATACTGCATTTTTATAATAAAGTAAACTAGAGGGGAAAATATTATTAAGAAGATCATAAGAGAGAAGAAATACACTTACAGTATGGACTGTAAAAAAATCCATGTATAGGTGGCCCACGCAGTTCAAACCTGTGTTGTTGAAGGTCAACTGTACATGCAACAACACGAATGGATTTTGAAAATGTTATGCCAAATGAAAGAATAAAGTCACAAAGACCACATATGATATGATTCCATTTGTTTTTTTAATTTTTAAAACATTTTTGAATATTTATTTTATTTTTGAGAGTCAGAGGGAGGAGCAGAAGGAGAGGGAGAGAGGGAATCCCAAGCAGACTCCACACTGTAAGCACAGAGCCCAACACGAGGCTCGATCTCATGACCCTGAGATCATGAGCTGAGCTAATATCAGGAGTTGGACGCTTAACCAACTGAACCACCCAGGTGTCCCTGTATGGTTCCATTTACAGGAAGTGTCTAAGCAAATCCATAGAAATAGAAAGTAGATTTGTGGTTACCAGAGTACTGTTTTCTTTTTGGGGTGATGGAAATACTCTAAAATGAGATGGTTCCCATGGCACCTGGGTGACTCAGTCGGTTGAGGGTCTGACTCTTGATTTCAGCTTAGGTCATGATCTCACAGCTCATGGGTTCAAGGCCCTCATAGGTGTCTATACTGACATTGCAGAGTCTGCTTAGGATTCAGTCTTCTGGAGCACGTGGGTGGCTCAGTCGGTTGAGCGTCTGACTTCAGTTCAGGTCTCATGGTTCATGGGTTCAAGCCCCATGCTGGGCTCTGTGCTGACAGCTAGCTCAGAGCCTAGATTCTGTGTCTCCCTCTCTCTCTGACCCTCCCCTGCTCAGGCTGTCTCTCTCTCTCTCTCTCTCAGAAATAAATAAAACATAAAAAAATTTTTTAAAGGATTCAGTCTTCTTCTCTCTCTCTCTGACCCTCCCCCACTTGCTCTCTATCTCTCTCAAAATAAATAAAAATCAACTTAAATATATATATATATATAATGAGATGATACTGATGGTCACACAAGTCTGAATATACTGAAAATCATTGCGTTATATACTTTAAATGGTGAATTTTATGGTACATAATGTCAATCTCAATAAAACAACTAAAAAAAATAGTACCTGACTATTGTATCATTCAAACAATACCAAAAAGTAAAACTCATCTAAAAATCTCACCCATAGCAATAACAACTGATAATCTACTGGACAGTGCACGCCCAGATATTTCTCCTTGCACATAGTTACAGATAGTTATTCTCAACCTCTTTCTGAAATGGAAACATCTGAGGACCATAACACACACCTCAGGCATCTGGGCTAAATTACGGGTAAGTCTCCATCAGCAGCAGGCGCTGCTCAGGGGTTATATTAGGGCAGGACTTGTTGGGGCACCTGGCTGGCTCAGTCAGTAGAGCATGCAACTCTTGATCACAGGGTTGTGAGTTCGAGCCCCATGTTGGATGTAGAAATTACTTAAAAAATAAGATCTAAAATAAGATCTATTATTCCAGCTGGAGAAAGAGACTTTCCTTATCCTCCAGGGCAACAGCTCAGCCAATGATAAGCCACCATACTTTGAACTTCCAGTTTACTCCAATGGACTCTTAGTTTACAATGGCCTTTCCAACTTATGCCCTTTCTTTTTAAAGTTTAAAACTCTTCTTTATTCCCTGGATTTGCCTATGGTTTTACTCTAGCTGGTTTGTCCTAGATTGCAATTCTCTTTTAGTCTCCAATAAACCTATTTTTTTCTGTTAATAAAAATAGATAAATAAATAAATGAATGAAATCTAAAAAAAGAAAGAGAGAGATAGGTTGATGGGGAGGATGATCTCTGGTTCACAGAGACCCACGAGGCAATTCTAATATACTAAAGAATCACAGGAAATCTTACCTAAATGGCATGACAGAATGGATGATCTGCTGTTACCTGCTTTTTTTCACTCAACTCTGCTTCCTGGAAAGGTCTCCATGTTAACATGTGGAGCTCTCACCAACCTTTAACAACTGTATAATCATCCACTGTGTGGGCACTGCATGATCCATGTAACACCTAGCTCTTCTAAGAAGTCTTTGGGACCATTCATGCCTGTGTGAAGCTTCCACCTGGTCTCCAAGTTCCCCATGGTTTTGCTCCCCCCGAGATAGAGAACCACCAAGCAAGGGAACTCTTAGAGGTAGGATCCGCATACTGCCGCCTTTGTTGCTTCTCCAGAGCTCCAGGATTCTAGCAGGGAGCATGCAGTTAGGTAAATGTTTATTAAATTAATGAAAAAATAATGAATTAGGGGCACCCGGGTGGCTCAGTCAGTTAAGCCTCTGACTTCGGCTCAGGTCATGATCTCACAGTTTGTAGGTTCAAGTCCAACGTCAGGCTCTATGCTGACAGCTCAGAGCCTGGAGCCTGCTTCGGATCTGTCTCCCTCTCTCTATTTGCCCCTCCCCCCTCTTGTGCGCGCTCTCTCTTTCTCTCTCTCAAAAATATATAAATAGGGGCACCTGGGTGGCTTAGTCAGTTAAGCGTCCGACTTTCGCTTGGGTCATGATCTCGCGGTTCATGGGTTCGAGCCCCGCGTCGGGCTCTGTGCTGACTGCCAGCTCAGAGCCTGGAGCCTGTTTGTCTGTAACTCCCTCTCTCTCTGACCCTCCCCTGCCCACGCTGTCTCTCTCTCTCTCTCCTAGAAATAAATAAAACATTAAAAAAAATTATATATATATATATATAAACATTAAAAAAAAAAAGAAAAAATAATGAATTAAGGAATAAACTGAGTAGTTACATTAAAGAGTAAATCTGACCCTGGAGCAGGTCTCCCAAGAGTCTCTGAGGTTGAGCGTAATAATAAACCATCTTCATTCTGCACTTGGGTAATTTTAGAATTTATAAACCATCTCCTGTGCCTCAGTTCCTCTTTGTTTTCCTAAACATCTATTGACTGTCAATAGAGAAGAAGGCATTATCCACCCTATTTTTGCATTGAATGAACAAAGGTTGAGAGAAGTCAAAGATCTTTCCCCAGGCCTTTTTTTTTTTAATGTTTATTTATTTTTTTGAGAGGCAGAAAGAGAGAGACAGCTGAGTAGGGGAGGGACAGAAAGAGAGGGAGACACAGAATCTGAAGTAGGATCCAGGCTCTGAACTGTCAGCACAGAGCCTACCTAATGCATGGCTTGAAAATTCGTGAACCGGGACATCATGACCTGAGATGAAGTTGGACACTTAACTGACTGAGCCACCCAAGTGCCCCCTTTCCCTAGGACTTTTTGTGTGAGCCACTAATGTGTCTCCAAGACTGTGCTCATTCCTGGGAGCTTAAAAGGGCTAAGGTGGGGAGCACCTGGGTGGCTCACTTGCTTAAGCAGTTAAAGGTCCAATTTTAGCTAAGGTTATGATCTCACGAGTAATCAGTTTGAGCCCTGCATTGGGCTCTCCAATGACAATGTAGAGCCTGCTATAGATCCTCTCTCTCCTTCTCTCTCTAACCCTCTCCTGCTCACTCTTTCAAAAATAAATAACATTTAAGAAGAAGAAGAAGAAAAAGGGGAGGAGGAGGAAGAAGAAGAGCTAAGGTGGGGGTTTTCCCCAACAAGATGGCCACCATCAGCAAAGTACACTGGAAGAGTCATCGTACAAGTCCTGATTATCCAGATTCCATCCACTCTGCCCCAGAAACTGAAGAAGTCTGTATGTAAAAAGAACTTTTTAATGTTTATTTATTTTTAAGAGAGAGAGAGAGAGATAGAGTGCAGGTGAGGGAGGGGCAGAGAGAGAGGGAGACACAGAATCTGAAGCAGGCTCCAGGCTCTGAGCTGTCAGCACAGAGCCCAATATGGGGCTCGAACTCATGAACTGTGAGATCATGACCCGAGCAGAAGTCCAACAGACTGAGCCACCCAGGCGCCCCAGAAGTTTCTATTTTAAAATCCTGATACTATCAGTGATACGACCATCTGCAACCCAATCGCTGCTTTCACGCCAAGCCCCCCCCCCCAACCCCCATCTGCCAGGTCCTCCCTGATGGACCCTCTGAGGAAGGGTCACCCATATCCTCCTCCCGCAGCATGTGATGTGCTCCACAGACCAGAGCCTGCTGGTGTTTAGAAACTTCTACAACAGTTCAGGGGAATATAACAACAACACAACGGGGCTTGTAACTTGCAGGCCTTTTTCTCTTTTTCCTTTTTGTAAGAAGTCATTTTTACTGTGTTTTGCAACAGCATTTGATTGGAAAATCAAAGCAAAGCCAAACTGTTTCTTTCATCACAGTTTGAGAAGCTCTGGTGAGGGAGAGCCGGCTGGTGTCCAGGCTCCCTCCCCCTCCCCCCACTGTGTGTGCTGACACTTTGGCCTTAATTAGCTACCTCTCCTGTGTTCCCTGTTGGGACGCAGGGATATTTGTACATTCCTCACAGGGTTCTGGTCAGATTCGGATGCGACCCCACAGCAAGATGGTCCCGCACCTCCTCCCCTTCCTCCCATCCCTTCTGCTGACTCTGGGACATATGTTCTAAGGGACAGGAAAAACCTGTGACAGACACACAGATGGAGCAATACGGCTGGAGACAGGCAGGGTCCGGGACACTGCACTGCACGGAGAGCTGGAGCCCCCCGCGTGGAGAGAGCAGGAGGTACAGAGGCGCAGGCCTCCCGGGGCTCAGTTAGGCCCTGTGCGCCTGGAGGGCAGAGGTCCCACCTGCAGGCAGCTCCATAGCCCGGTCCTCGGTGCCCCGGGGGCCCCCTGTGGGAGCCCCCCAGCTGCCCGCAGGGCAGCTGAGGTGTGGAGGTGCGGGTATGGCTGGGGGTGCGGAAGAGGGGGCGCTAGGGGCTGTGGAGCAGAGCCTGTGCGCCAATCCAGCGGAGGGGAGACCCGGCCTGGAATGCAGGGGCTGCAGGGGCGGCGACAGGCTGCTTTCCCACGTCTGGCGACATGCTCCACTGGACAAGCTCCGTGGGCTTGTGGGAAGCGGCAGTGAGCCATGGGCCGTGGGCCTGAGGAGACAAACTGGGGGCTGAGGGCAGGAAGGAGGGGCTAGGAGACTCCGTGGGCAATGACCCGGGGAGACAACCCAGGACGCGCCCTGAGTGGTGGGAACCCATCCACTCTGACCCCAGGCTCCGGAGAGAAGTTCTCTTCCAAAGGCCCGCTGGGGAGACCCACCACCGCACACTATGTATAGGTCTTTGACAAAGGGCAGGTGAAAGTGAAATCCAAGAACTTGTGTGGACGACATTGAGGGTCAGGTGTGGGCGCTGCAAGGCCTCTGGCACAGGCATTAGAATGCAGCAGGAGGATTGAGCCGGTTCTCAGCTGGGGCACACTGGGCCTCCTATTTGCACAGCAGGACCCCTGAAGTAGGTCCCCTGAGGGTCTTTGGGCTGAGCCTCTGTGTGCTAACCACCTCCCCCACCCCTACCCCTCACCCCCAACCCGAGAAGTTGAGCAGGGATGGGACACCCAGCACAGTGGGCAGATGCGGCACCCCCACTGTGCTGGCGGGGAAGGTGGGGTGGGTGCGGATTCAACAGGGCAGGAGACCAAAGGGTGTCCTGTTTGATCTCCTGACTATTTTGGTAAGGGAGACGGCAAGACTATTTGGTGAGAGAAAATGAGGCGGTGGGGATACAGAAGCTGGAAAAGAAGAATGAGGGGGTTTGGGGAGAGAGGGGGAGGCTGACTGGGACAGCCCCCACCCACCAGTGAACACGGCTGTGATCCAATCTCCAGCAAGGGCTGGGCATGTCGTAGGCAGTCGGTCGGTACGTATTCGGTGACTGAGTGTTCAGTCATCACCATCTAGAGACAGAAGAGATCATGGGGAAAACACGCCTTACCTGAACTTGGTCAGCTAATCCGTCCCTGTGAGGAGGAAACTTCCCTCCACTGAGTCACACCCACCCAAGGCCCTGGCCTTACCTAGACCTGGAGGGTATAAGCCTGGGGGCTGGTCACCCTCTGTCTCTCTTCCTTTGGGACAGAGGTTCCGCCTCCTAAGTTTCCACCAGATGGGCCTCACCTGACACCTTTGGTCCTCCCCTACACCCCTTCCCCAAGCCTGCCTTCTCCCCTCACCCCTTCTACAGGTGTGAACTCCAGGTTCACCCTCACTGGCTCCACTGACCCAACAAAGCCCAGAGAGGAGCGACCCTTGCCTGGTTCCAAGGCGGGACTGAGCCCAGCCCCAGGGCAGCCACCTCGCCCAGGGCATGGGTGGGGGGCGGGGTCTCTCTCGTCAAGCAGGGATCTTCTTGCCAACTCTACTCTCTTTCTCCCTCGACCTCAGTTTCCCTCAGGGAAATGTCCACTGAGGACAGAGTTGTTGATCCTCCAGCCTCTGGTGACTTGGCTGTAACTTCCTGGGACTCCCTGGGGGAAGGGAGCCCCCCCCCCCGGGAGGCATCTCATCCTCTTGGAGTTGGCGAAGAATCCCTGGCCCAAGGCGGCAAGAGCCTGGCACCAGGGAAAGGAGCAGAGCTTGCTCCCCAAGGGCCTGAGTCACCTGCCAGCACTGCTGTCTGCTCTCCACCCCCAGAGCTCTGCCCGACCTGTCCTACAGGTGTGTCTGGCTCTGAGCCAGTGGGGCCCAGTGCCCAACTCATTTACGGGAAGGAAGGATGTAAACAGAGGACAAGGGGCGGGTGGAGGACAAAGGCAACCCGGGTCTTTTGTTTGCATCTCGCTCAGCCCAGAGGCTGCTCACAGCACACCCCCGCGGTGGGGGGGGGGGTTGCTGACACCAGAGACCTGGGGCCCTGCCCACCAAGGGGCAGCAGCATGCAGTGCCAGGAGCTGTGCTCACTGCCCTCCACCATGCCCCCTTCCCCTCTCCTGAGGCTGCCCTGGGCCCACCTGTCCGCCATCACTGCCGCGGTCGCAGCCTCAGCCAAGGCCCTACCTACCGCACAGCTTATGGCCAGGACGCAGCTAGGGAGCGACAGGCACAGGTTTGCCACGTGGCCTGCTCAGAGGCAAGGAGGCCCTTTAGGTTTCAGTGCCCGACTCCAAGGAGCTGAGAGGAGGTGGAAGACAGAAGGCTGAGGGCCTCTGGAAGGGCCTCAGCAATAATCAGCTAGGAGCCCAGACAGAGAGAGTATAATAGTGCTACCTACCTCTCAAGGTTAATCCTTCTCAGATGCTTGTGAGTCTTGGGGCCGTAGGAAATTCGGAAAAATTCCATGCAGTCAACAGACATTTATTATCTCTGTGCTGTGGTCAGACACTCTTCTAGGTGCCAGAATACATCAGCGGACAGACCAAAGACCCTACCTTTCCACATTAGTCTCGAAGAGGAATACATCAATATATTGTACATTAGAAAGTCGTAAGCGCTGAACAATGTGGCAGAGAGGTGTGGGGAGGGGGTGCCAGGGCAGGTCTTTGAATAAAGACCTGAAGACAGTGAGGGAGCCATCCTGGTAAATCCTATGGGGACAGCATGGGGACATGGCAAAGAGGGCACACAGGCCTCAAGGGATGAGCTTGTGTGGCAATATATTATTATAATAATAATAAGTATATTATTATTAAATGTGAGCTATTTAAAATTTTTTCAAATTGTATAATATACATAGCATACAATTTACCATTTTACTTTTTTTAAATGTTTTATTTATTTTTGAGAGAGAGAGACAGAGACAGACAGAACATGAGTGGGGGAGGGGCAGAGAGAGAGGGAGACACAGAATCTGAAGCAGGCTCCAGGCTCTGAGCTGTCAGCACAGAGCCCAATGTGGGGCTCGAACCCATGAACTGCGAGATCATGACCCGAGCCCAGGTTGGATGCTTAACTGACTGAGCCACGCAGGTGCCCCACTTTACTTTTTTAATGCTGATTTATTATTTTTGAGAGGGGTAGAGAAAGGGAGACAGAGAATCTCAAGCAGGCTCCACTCTGTCAGCACAGAGCCTGACATGGGGCTCGAACTCATGAACCATGAGGCCATGATCTGAGCCGAGATCAAGAGTGGGACGCTTAACCGACTGAGCCACCCAGGAGCCCCCCATTTTAGCCATTTTATAACACACAGTTCAGTGGCATTAAGTACATTCACACTGGTATGCAGCCATTGCCACCATCTCTTCCATCTTCCTGAACTGAAACTGCGTGTCCATTAAACACTAACACCCCACTCTCCCGCCCCCAGCACTCCCCTCCTCCCTGTAACCATCTTTCTATTGTCTCTCCTGATCTGACTACTCCAGGTAACTGATGTGCATGAAATCATAGAGTATTTGTCCTTTTGCATCTGGCTAATTTCAAAAACTTAGCTATTGGGCTTTTATTCTTTCATAATAAAGTGGGGATAATGACAGTTGCTTTGACTACCTAAGAAACATCGCATGAAGACACAGGTAGGTGATGAACACAAAGCTGTTTGGTAAAGGGTAAAACCCAATTCCAATGTTAGGAATTCTCAATTCCAATGTGTTCTTGTTCTTCCTGAGGCAGGTCTGCCCAGCTGGAGGTGAGTTGCTGGAAGTTAAGGGGGTATTGAGAGCTCACCCTGCACTGGGAAAATGGGAAACTGCTGCCTCTGAGCCAACAGCTTGGGGCTTGTTGGAAAGGCCCTCATGTGGCTGTTTGCCAGGTCCTCTCTCTCTGCTGCCCTTGGCCGGGGGTGGGGGCCTGCTTTGCTGACCCTAATGAGTGACCGGAAGTGAACTCCTCCTACAGCCCACGATGCTAAGGCTCCCTCACCTGTTGGATCTGCGTTGCTCACTGTACATACACGCCTGCCACCCTGCAGTAGTGACGGAGACACCCACTGCACATTTCCCTAAAGTCACTGGTGGCTCTAGTGTCACCCCAGTGCAGACATCCCCAGGAGCAACCCTACCAGTAACTTACCCCTAACTGCTTCGGGATACAAATGTTATGATGGAGACATCCCCAAGGAATTTAGGGAGCACAGAGGAGTGCTAAACCCAGTCCAGGGCCATGAAGGAGGGTGTTGGCGAAGGTTTCCTGTAAAAGGTGACCGAATATTGCTCCTTCCTCTGCTCAGTTACACCAAACAGTAGTAGAAGCTTAGGAGAGATGCCATGGCCTGCACTGCTGCTTTACCTGCATCGCAGCAGTGAATCTCCTCACTGATCGCACGACGTACGAACTCTTAGCCTCCCCATTCAACAGCTAAGGAAATTAAGGCTCAGAGAAGTTCAGCCACTTGCTCAAGGTCCCATAACTCATCCATGACAATGCCAGAAGGGGATCCAAGGTCTGCATGACCTCCCCGGTGGGCACTCTCTTACCCCAGGCTTCCTTCTGAAAGGCAGGATATCCCAAGGTGTGGGCAAGCATACTTCTGATGATTCACTGTCATTCACAAGATCAACCTGGGTGGTATAAGGACCAGCATTTTCTAAAAATTCAATAGATGTGAACCCCTTTTACTGTATGCTGGAAAAATGGCAACTAGCACATCAAACCCTTGATGAGACATAGAAATGTAAAATTTCCTTCTGAATTCGATTTACTTAGGTAAAAGTGGGAGCCCTTTTTCAGGGTTTCAACTTACCCCCTTTAAAAAAAATGTTTATTTATTTTTGAGAGACAGAGCATGAGTGGGGCGGAGCAGAGAGAGGGAAACACAGAATCTGAAGTAGGCTCCAGGCCTGAGCTGTCAGCACAAAGCCCTACACGGAGTTCGAACTCATAAACCGTGAGATCATGACCTGAGCTGAAGTCAGATCTTTAATGGACTGAGATACCCAAGTGTCCTTCAATCCCCTTTTAATTAAATTCTTCCAGGTATCATATTAAAATGTTATGTTTATCAACTGGTTTTTTTTTTCTTAAGTTTGGTGAAATATACAAACAAAGTAACCATTCTACCATTTTTGACTGTACAGTTCAGTGGTATTAAATATATTCACATACTCTTGTAACCATCACACTATTCATCTCTAGAACTTCTTGGTCAGCCCAGCTGAAACTCTGTCCACATTAAACAGTGACTCCCTCCATCCTTCCCCTCAACCTCTGGTTACCATCATTTTACCTTCTGTCTCTATGCATTTGACTATTCTAGGTGCCTCATATCGTGGAGTCATTCAGTATCCTTACTTTTCTGTCTGGTTTCTTTCACTTATATTATCAAGAGGAGTCTATTTAAAGTGGAAGAAAATATCAGAATAAATGATACATAGTTTAGTTGGTCTGCAGATGCGACCATGGCATGGGGGTGAGTAAGTTGGGAAATCATCAGTCTGGGAGGGCAGGGGACTTCTCACTCCTCCTGTCTTCTGAGAACAACCCAGAACTACATCTGCCATGCCCAGATGTGCAGGAAACGTGTCGGGGACATGAGGAAGAGGAGGCAGTGAAGGAGGCAGAAAAGGAGTGAAGGGTAAACTCCTCATCCAAAGAATCAACCAAGTGACACTTGTCTATTCTGGGACACTTTGCACTCCCATGGCCTTGGGGTTGGCTGTCCACTCTGAATGTCTGCTGGGCACCTGCTAGATGGCCCAGTCTATAGGCTACATCTGGCTCTACTCTACCATTTTTTCCCACCTATCTAACTGGGCAGGACCCAAACAATGGCATCCAAGGGCCCTCGAACTGCTTCTAAAGAAACCAAGTGGACACCAATGACTAGATGTTGCATATCTCGAGGATCTGAGTTAGGAGGGGAGATGATACTTAGGGCAGAAACCAAGCAGAGAGAAGACAGGCTGGGAAGTCCCCGGGGACTAGGCTTCTGAGATTAAAACAAATGAAAGCATTCTCAGAATGGAGAAGGAGGCTAATTCTTCCCTGAGGATTGGGGTCCTGGCAGAGTCCAGACCCAAGGTCAGAGTGGGCAAACCCCTGGCCTGGCACCATGGCCCAATGAACCAGAAATCTCAGGAAGTGTGATATCTTTCGGAGAAACACATCTGCCGCCTGGAATTTTCTAAATAAATGTAATGTGTATGGTGCAGGGTGCTCTGTGCTGAGTGAACATGCACACTCGGGTCTACGGGAGGCACAACTGCTTCTTCTGTGGTTTGGGTACCTCCGTGCAAGCTGATCAATCAGTTTCTGACTCACATTAGCTCTAACTAGCAGCCAGGCCTCACTCAGCTGTGCAGTTTATAGGATATTATCCTTTAATTACACAAGCTTTAAGGCCTTGAGAGGAGGGATAACCTCTGTTCTCTTCTTCCATTATGCCCTCTGTCTAGCACAGGACTCAATATATAGTGAGAGATAATGGGAGCTCATTAAACGCCTGCGGGATACATCAATGTATACATGATCATCAACTCTGATACCTTTTTTTCGAATTTCTGTCTTTCTCCCATGTTCTCTTAAAGATATATTATACTGGGACACCTGGGTGGCTCGACCAGTTAAGCTTCCGACTTCGGCTCAGGTCATGATCCTACAGTTTGTGAGTTTGAGCCTCAAGTCGGGCTCTGCTGACAGCTCCGAGCCTGGAACCTGCTTCTGATTATGTGTCTCCCTTTCTCTCTGCCCCTTTCCTGCTCACGCTCTGTTTGTCTCTCTCAAAAATAAATAAATGTAAAAAAAAGTTATTTTTATTTTTTATTAAAAAATTGTTTTAATGTTTTTATTTATCTCTGAGAGAGAGAGAGAGAGACAGTACAAGCAGGGGAGAGTCAGAGAGAGAGAGAGACACAGGATCTGAAGCAGGCTCCAGGCTCCGAGCTAGCTGTCAGCAAAGAGCCCTACGCGGGGCTCGAACCTACGAACTGTGAGATCATGACCTGAGCTGAGGTCGGACACTCAACCGACTGAGCCACCCAGGCCCCCCCTTAAAAAAATTTTTTTTTAAAATATTATACTATATTGACATATATATAAAAATATATAAGTATATATGTAAGATATATGTATGTGTATATATGTAAAGTATAGATAATGTTTGTGTAAACATATAACTTGTTAGCTTTATATATCTAATTTTGTAAACATCCAGAATCTTGTGATATTTCTTGAGAATAAAAATAGCTTTCTAAAATATAATTTGCATCTGCATTGCCAGAGGACCATGTACCGATTACTACAGTCATTACACCTACCTCTGAAAACAGAGGCTACATAACAACCAGTGTCCTGGAAGGTAGTTTCTTTTTTAAATTACAATAACTCTAAGAAATCTTCTTTTGAAAAAGGGCACAAGTCAAATGCGAATGGAGTCATCAGGGGGGCAGAAAAGAGCCCCAGCCAAATTCCTTTCTATGCAACTTTCCTTTTGGGGAAACAGTATTTCATCATGAGAGGAATTCCATTTTTCCCCTAGGCAAGAACGTTCTGCTCCCGGTTGCTAATCCTATTTCAATATTTTATTTCAATGCCTGGGTCTACTTGTGGGGTGGAAGCATTTTTGGTATCATAGAAAATCTAAAAAATGACAAACAGAAGAAAGACAGTGTTGAGATCTTAGGTGGTAAAAAGTGGTTTTAAAATATATGCCCTACACGGTGTAGATGCAGATAGAAACTGGTTGAACAATGCTAGATGTATAAAAAGCTACCTCAGCTTATGCAAAGTGTAAAATGTCATTTACCATCAGGAACCCTTCCATATCATATGTATATTTATATGTACCGTGGTCAAACGTTTATAACACTCGTAAGCAGTCATGCAGATAATAAAGCGGGGGCTGCCTCATACCCAGCTCAGGCCAGCGGGTCTCCTCTGTCCCCTGCCCTTTGGACGTGCTGCCCAGGCCAGGTCTTTAAGGCTGTGTGTGTCCTGGCTGCTGGCCCTCTGGTCCCATCTGAGTTTGGTTAACCATTTGCTCTGCTCCAGGATGAGGTAATCTGAGCTCACTCAGGAGAAGTGAGTACCTGCTGGCAAACCAGCCCAGCCTGTATCATGGGGCTGATGTCACCCTGACCCTTATTGAGGCCACTGCCCTGGCCAGGATTCGAGTGGGTGGGGAACAAGGGGCGCTTTCTTGACCTCAGGGCACATTCCAGACTAAAGTCACCCTTTCCCGCCACCCCGGCTGCCTCGTGAAACCCCAGCCCCAGGTCTGGGTACGACAAGAGGAACTGTGGACAAGGAAAATTTTGAGGAGGGGAGAGGGATTTGCTGGAACGTGTCCTTGAGTAGGCGAGATGGGAGGGGATTTAGTGCACAAGTGGAGGGCTTGTCCTCAGCCAGGAGCCCAGACAGTTCATCTGACATAACAGGAGAGAAGGCAGACGGTACAGGCGTGGACAGTGGTTCGAGGATGGACGCGGTGAGAGGTAGGCAGGGGGGCAGAGGGCTCTCTTCTGATTGCTTCCCTTCTCTCAGCGACATAGGAGGCAAGGTCCTCAAATGAGAGTGAGGAGTGGGAAAGGAGGTGGAGGTTTGGCGTGACTGAAGGTGTGAGCTGATCCTCTATGAGAACAGCAGGATGAGCCAGCTCGGGAAAGGCAGTAGGATTGTCAGGTAACCAACCCCAAGGCCCACTTGAGATGCATGATTAGGAACTGAGACTAGAGTTTCTATGTCAGCATTACTGACATTTTAGACTTGCTAACTCTGCTGGGAGAAACAGTCTTGGATATTATTGGATATTTAGCATACTTGGCCTCTACCCATTAGATGTCAGTGCACCTCTCCACAGCTGTGACAATCAGTACGTCTGAGCCATTGCTAAATGCTCCCAGGGTGTGGGAAGTGGGGGTGGGGGAAGCAAAATTGGGCCTGATGAAGAACCACAGAGACTGAGAGCAGTATGGCTGTTGATCAGCATAAATGCTGACTTGGAGTGGCTGCGAGTTGAATTAAATCAAGATTGTGGTTTTGTCAAGTAAGGAGAATAAACAAGTAAAAGGAGACTGGAGAGTCCAAGGTCTCTGAAGGAGAGTGATGATAATGACTGATCATGGAATTTCATCTGGGTAAAGAGAAGAGAGAGAACAGAGAGGACCATCAAGCTACTACTAACAGTGTCTTTACCACCCTTTACATGCTCATTAAGAGTCTCCTCACCATTCTTATGGCACCTGGGTGGATAAGTCAGTTAAGTGACCGACTCTTGATTTAGGCTCAGGTAATGATATCACAGTTCGTGGGTTTGAGCCCCATGTTGGGCTCTTCACTAACAGCGTGGAGCCTGTTTGGGATTCTCTCTCTCTCTCTCTCTCTCTCTCTCAAAAAAGTCTCTTCAATGTTCTTTCATCTTCTACCCACAACCTGGTCCTAGAGCCAATGGCCTGTGGTTTAGGAATTTTTAATTTTTTTTTTTTTTTTATAGAGAGAGAGACAGAGCATGAGCAGGGGAGGGGTAGAAGAGAGGGAGACATAGAATCCAAAGCAGGCTCCAGGCTCCGAGCTGTCAGCACATACCCTGATGCGGGGCTTGAACCCACAAACCATGAGATCATGACCTGAGCCGAAGTCAGACGCCCAACTGACTGAGCCACCCAGGTATCCCAAGAGTTATTATTTTTACAGTAGTGTCATACCTCCAGTTCTGTTCTGGTTATCTGATAAGAAATCACTGTACAACTTAGTGGCTTAAAACAACAACAACCACTTTATTATTATTATCTCTCAAGGTTCTTGGGGTTGACTGAGCTCAGCTAAGTGGTTTTCATTTAGGGTTTCTCATACAGTTGCAATTACATGGTGGCTGTGGCTGAAGTCACCTTGAACTCTTCCCTTACTTATATGTCTGGCATTTGATGCCGGTTGTTGTCTGGGACCTCAGATGGGGCTTTTGGACAGAACACGTACTTGTGACTGCCCCATGTGACTTGGGCTTTCTCACAGCATAGTGGCTGGGTCCTAGGAGCAAGTGTTCAAGCGAAAGAACCAGGTGGGAACTCTCTTCAGAGTTCAGAAGCTTCAGAAGACACAGTCTCTTCCACTGCATTCTCTTCAGTAGATTTACTAAGATCTGATTGTATCTAAGGGAACAACATATGTTTTCAAACAATTGCACCCAGCCTTTCACTGAGAAACAAGCCATCAAAAGAGAAGACCCTCCAATTCCTCCATCTGTACCCTCCCCTCCTGCCACAGTCAGAGAGGGGGTGCCTGCATCCTGTCCCACAGCTTCTCCTCCATCTGTGTTCTGACTTCATGCTCTCTCCTTCTCATAGAGCCTTGATCTATCAGCCATTCTTCACCCTCTCTCTCCCCTGAAAGACCAAGGTGCCATGACATTAATGATTAGGAGCTAAGACTCAGGTCTCTGGAGTCAGGATACTTGGGTCCAGAGTCGGGTCTTGTCACCTACTTGGTTCTGGGATACTAGGCAATTACTCAGCCTACCTAGGCTTCACTTTCTCATTTGTAAAATGTGGATCATGGTAATCTCAGCTTCATAGGGTTGTTAAGGTTTAAATCAGATTATCCATGAGCAGAGTACCTGGATTTAAGAGGGAATACCTATTCCTGATTCCTGCTGTTTCTTTGGGAGGATAACATGCCTGAACTTTCTATGCCCCTCACTCATTTTTCCTGGCAGGATGGAGTGATTGGGAAATTGGGGAGCATGAACAGAATACATATAGCCCAGACCCTACCTCCCTGTTTCTCTCTGGAGTGAGAGAGTACAAGTCCTGTTTTGCTTTTATATGTCTAATTATTACAGGGTAAGGCTCAGCATGGTTGGGGTGTGGAGAAGAACATGTCTGCTGCCTTCAAGACTGCATGCATGAGTCTGTCTAATTGTAAGCTCAGTCTTTCTGCTTACAGGTAAAATCCATATTCTCCAATGTCAGATTTATCAGAAATACATATGATATTTTGCTCTTCCATCTGCCTTGGTCTTGTAAAATGTGTTTTATTTCTCAGAATTTGATTGGGAAACCCCAACCTCTCTTACATATGGAAAATGCTCTATATTATTATCCACTGAGTTTTTCTTTTTATTATATAGACAGGTCCAATGTCCCTGTATTAAAAATTAAAACTTATCTATATCTTCATTCACAGTGACATCCAACTTCTCAAAGAGCAGTCCATGTTCTTTTCTTTATACTAAAAATAAATCCAGTATAATTAATGTACAGTGTCATGTGAGTTTCAGGTGTATAAGGTAGTGATTGAACAATTCTAGACATTACTCAGTGCTCATCGCGATAAATGTACTAGAGAAGTCCACATCCCTGAAGAGCTTGGAGAAACAGCCTGTGAGCTTGATGAGTACAGTAACCTTCTTCTCTGTCTTGTTCACAGTCTACATATTCCCAGTACCCAGAACAGCATCCAACTCCTAGAGGATGCCCAACAAACCCTCATTGAATGAATGAACACTCCCTGCTTTCATTTCCTCACTTTGTTTCTTTCTTAACTACTATAATCTCTACAGCCCCAATTATACCACTCTTCACCCATATTTCCAAACCAGAAGCACTTTTCTTTTCATTATTTTTTAAAAGTTTTTTTAAAATTTATTTCTGAGAGAGAGAGACAGCATGAGCAGGGGAGGGTCAGAGAGAGAAGGAGATACAGAATCCAAGGCAGGGTCCAGGCTCTGAACTAGCTGTCAGCACAGAGCCTGAGGGGGGCTCGAACCCACAAACTGTGAGATCATGACCTGAGCTGAAGTCAGACGCTTAACCGACTGAGCCACCCAGGCACCCAAGCACTTTTCTGATAAAATGTTACCTAAGCTTCCTTTGACATTTGATACTGTTGACCATTTCTACCTTGATGTTTTTATTCCTGGGGCCCCTGTGACACCATCCTTTCTTAGTTTTTGTTTTCTTCCTACCTTGCTGATCTCATCTCCTCAGTCAAGCAGCCTTTCTTCCTCCATCTGGTCTTTATTGTTTTTTAATGTTTATTTATTTTTGAAAGAGAGAGAGCATGCCCATGTGCACAGGAAGGGCAGAGAGAGAGAGAGAGGGAAACAGGATCCCATGTGGGTTCTGAGCTGACAGCAGTGAACCCGACATGGGGCTTGAACACACAAACTGTAAAATCATGACCTGAGCCGGTCAGACACTTAACTGACTGACCCAGGTGCCTCCTCCATCTGGCCTTTAAATATCCAGAAGCTCTATCCTTGAACTTTTTTCTTCTCTATTTTCTACACATTTTTCCCGAGTGATATCCAAACCCTTAGCCTTTGCTATCTTGTATATGTTTGATGACCCTAAAACCTGTATTCTTGGCTCAAATATTTCTCCTGCACATCGTGTGCTGAGTATCTCAAGCCGCTCAAACTAACAAGAGCAGGGGTCAGATCAGCGTCTTCCCCAGCCCATCGGCTCTCTGTCCTGAAGAATGACAGTCCCATCCACCCATCCTTTAAGTCAGATCCTTTTTGTTCTCTCGATTCTGCTCTCCTACATTCATCACTCACAGTCTTGCACGTTAGACGTGCGTGGGTCTCCTGATCCCACACACCTGGTGTCCTTGTCTTCAACACAACCCTATCAGTCTACCCCCTACACCACTCTTGTTGGGATGTTTCCATAAAGCAGTTATGACTCCATTACCCGCTACAAATCCCTCAACGCCCTCAAGTAGCAACCATAACCCTCAGGATCTAACAAAGCAATTCATCATCTACAAACCTCTGTGCCTTGGTTTTTGGTCATGGCTGCCTGGAATACTCTGTTCTGATCCTACCTAATTTCTTACCCATCTCTGTATAAATGGGACCATTTTGTGCACCTTTACCTTGGCACATGATGTTCTTTCAGCCTGGTTGAGCCCTATCTCTGGGCCCTGGCAAGTTTCCGCTCATCTTCCCACTCACACCTAGTTCCAGATTCTGTGCCCAGCTCTGTGGTTTCAATATCACTTGGTAACTACTTTCATCACACTAGGAATCCCGGTGTGTGGTAAACACCTGCTTACTCATATGACTTCGTGATGGGAGGCGAGTGCTGGCCTTGTCCTTGCTTCCTTTATATCATCAGTGTCTGGCACACAGCAGATTCTTCAATGAATCATCATTTTTAATGCAGGCAGAGTATTTTAGATTGTAAATAGATGAGTCATACTCCAGTGAACTTATCCCATATATTAGATGTGTTGTTTTACTTTTTTTCAATTACTAATGTTTATTTTTCAAACTGGAAAAGGCATTCGTCTCTTATTTTAGGTTTGGAGCAATGCAGGCTTATTGTAAAAGAAAATTCAGCCAGTACAGGAAGGTATAAAAACAAAAGGAAAAGTCATGCCTAATCTAACCTTCCAAAGGTGGCCTTTGTTATCAAGTCGATGTACGTGCTTTCAAGCTGTTTTCTATGCAGGCATACCCTGTAGTTATCTTTACATCTAAAAACCAAAATTGAGATACATTGTCCATACTATTTTACAACAAACCTTCTTTTAAAAAAAACTTTTTAAATGTTTATTTATTTCTGAGACAGAGAGAGACAGAGCATGAGCGGGGGAGGGGCAGAGAGAGAAAGACACACAGAATCCGAAGGAGGCTCCAGGCTCCAAGCTGTCAGCACAGAGCCTGACGCGGGGCTCGAACTCACAGACTATGAGATCATGACCGGAGCCAAAGTCAGATGCTCAACCAACTGAGCCACCTAGGCACCCCTATAATAAACCTTCTTTACTTAACATGAACATGAACATGAACAAAATGAACAAAATTCCATGTCATTAAATATTCATATATCGGGCTTTTGTGACTGCCTAGTGCTTCATTGTATGCATGTGACAGTCTGTTTAACAAATCCCGTGTCTTTGGACATTTTGGTTATTATCAAGATACCATGAGCCTCTTTACAGATATATCTTTGTGTACTTACCTGATTATTTGTTTAAAATATATTCCTTGGGGTGCCTGGGTGGTTCAGTTGGTTAAGCGCCCGATTTTGGCTCCGGTCATGATCTCACAGTTGGTGAGCTGGAGCCTCACAGCGTGTTTCTACTGTCAGCACAAAGACCGCTTAAAGACCTTCTGTCCACCACCAGCCCCCCACCCCCACCCCATGCCCCTGTCTTTGCCCCTCCTTCACATGTGTTCTCTCTCTCAAAAATAAATAAGCATTAAGAACAATAATAAAATATATTCCTGGAAGTCGAATAGTTGGGTTGGAGTCTTGTACATTTTTAATGCTTTGGTCCAACAGTTCTCCAGGAGAATTATACAATGTTGTACTTCAACAGCAATGTAGGACAGTGGAGGTCTCCCCAGACCTTGGTCACTATTGTGTATTACCATAAGTTTCCTCTTTGCTAACCTGGGATGAAGGGAGAAGAGTTTATTCTTTTGAGAGAATATTAATCAGCTCTGAAGCCAGGGAACTCTCCCAGATAATCGCATTGTACATGCTTAATTAAGTATTTTAGGAATGAAAGAACAGGTGAGTGAAGACAGACGCAGGGAGATAACACCTTACAGCATGAGCAGTGGACTTGGGTCTGACACACTGGGTTCAAATCCTAGTTCTATTACCTAATGTTTGTACAATCAGAGACTAGTCACCTAGCTTTATTAAATCTTGGTTTACTCAATTGTGAACTGGAAATCATAACTCTACTTCATATGACTATTGTGAGGTTAATGAGACATTGTGCTTCAAATAAAGGGTGGCACCTGGCTGGCTCAGTCAAAAGAGAATGTGACTCTTGATCTCAGGGTCATGAGTTTGAGCTCCATGTTGGGTATAGAGATTACTAAAAACAAAATAAACAAACAAAAACAACGCTAAAAGCATTTTAAAAGGGATACTTATAAACAGTTAAATATTCAAATAGTGCAAATAGGTAATATTATAAAAAGTCTCTTTAGGGCACCTGGGTGGCTCAGTTGGTTAAGTGTCTGACTTTTGGTTTAAGTCCAGGTAAATCATAACACACTTCATGAGTTCCAGCCCAGAAGATTGGATTCTTTCTCTCCCTCTCTCTCTTTGTCCCTCTCTCAAATGCTCTCTCACTCTCTCTCAAAATAAATAAATAAAATTTTAAAAAAATAAAATAATGGAGAGGGGCACTTGTGGGGATGAGCACTGGGTGTTGTGTGGAAACCAACTTGACAATAAACTATTTGTAAAAAAATAAAATAAAATAAAATAAAATAAAAAATAAAAAAAAAGTATTTTTCTCATCCACACTGACCCCTATTCCTATTCTTATTCCAGAAGAAACACAAGTTATCAGCTCATTCCGTGTCCTTCTAGAGAGTCTTTCTCTCTCATTCTCTCTTTCTTGCGCACACGCCCTGCCAAACGCATAACAAATTATACACATTGTTATTATCTGCTTTTATCTGCTTTTTCCACTTAATCTGTTTTGGAAATTGGTCCGCAGGAATGTATGCATTCTTTTTAACTCAATTTGATTTATCTAACTAGTACAGTCCTACCACACATTTAGATATGCTTAAGAGCATAAGCTCTGGAATCAAATTGCTTGAGTTTGAGTACTGCTTTCAGACTGGCTGTGAAACCTTGAGTAACTGGCCTTAGTTCTCTGCACCTTAGTTTTCTCATCAATAAAGTGGGGGATGATAGAGACCCACCTCAAAAGGTGGTCGTGAAGATGTAGTCTGCACGCACAAAACACTGAGAGCATCTGACACATAATAACCACTCAATAAAATGACTTACTTTTTGTTTCCAGTCTTTTATTATTTTCCCCAGAATTCTGCAGTGATTATCCTTGTATCAACATGAACGTTTATCTGGAGGGTGAGTCACTAGAAATGAAATAAAGATGTTCATGGGGGTCCCCTGGATGGCTCAGCTGGTTAAGCGTCTAACCCTTAATTTCGGCTCCGGTCATGCTCTCACGGTTTGTGAGCTCGAACCACACATCGGGCTCTGTGTGGATAGTGTGGAGCCTGCTTAGAGATTTTCTCTCCCTCTCTCTCTGCCCCTCCCCCACTTGCACTTTTTCTCTCTCAAAAATAAATAAGTAAATCTTTAAAAAACAACAATAACGACAAAGATGCCATGAGCCCATTGGAGAAAATTCGCTGGTAGGCAAAACTACGTGCATGTGTGCGCTTTGGGGTGGGGTCGGGAAAAGGATTTCTATTTTTCTTAAGACTATCAAAGACGTCTGAAGCCCTCCTCAAAGAACCAATACACGCAGCACATGATACAGGGCCACCTCCATATGGATAAAGACTGAGCAGAGGTTATGTTTCCACGCAGGATTTAGAAAGCTGAAAAAGGCATTTCTCCCACCCTAAAGACAAGCAATCAGATAAACTACAAAATCAGAACTTTTCTGGAACCTCTCAGAGAGCTGGGGGCACAGGGAAACCCAGTAACACAGAGCCCAAGGAGAGACAGGCCCGTCGAGGGAGACCTGGGATGCAAGATCAGACTGCCTTGAGGCAAAGCGAGAGGGGACGCACACCCGGCTCCACTCGTGGGGAAGAACATTGCTGATATTTTTAATAAATAGCTGAAGGCTGAGTGAGGGCTGGTGTGACACGACAGAGTCCCTGGGAGCTGCACATTTGTGGCTGTTAGCTCTCTCTGTGCACGCTTCATGGACCTTCCCAGGGACTCAGGAGAGAGCATGGGGGTGGGGTGGGGGGGCAGGCGGGAGACTGGAGAGAGTCTCCCTCAGCAGTGGGAAGGTGGCCTGCGCTAAAGGAAGGCAGGAAGCCCTACCCAGACCCTTCCCCCAGAAGAAGCAGAAAAAGAAGGAAGAGGAGATGGGGGAGGGAGGGAAGAAGATAAGAAGAAGGGGAAGGGGAGGAGAACCTTCAGCTATTGAGGAGGGGGCAGCGAATCTGTTGCCCGCGGGGAGGGGAAGGATAAAAGAAACAACTATTCACCTCTGTGAAAGAGCATGAAACAGTCCTGGACCAGAATCCTGTTAAAGTAGCCATTCTGGGGGTGGGGAATAATTTTGCCCCCCAGGGGACATTTGGCTGTCTAGAGATAGTTTTGGTTGTCACAACTTGGGGAAGAGGGATGGGTATTTGGTAGGGAGAGGCCAGAGACACTGGTGAACTTCCTGAGATCCCAGGACAGCCCCCCAAAACAAAGAGCTATCCAGCTCACGATGTCAATGTGTCAAGGTTAAGAAGCCCTGCATTACAGGTCTCCCACCGCTGAAGGAGAGGCAGAAAATTCTTCCCCACGCAAGATCTGCCATTGACACAAGGCAGAGTTGGGCTGCCACAGGAAGGAGAGACAGGATTGTTGAAAAATTCCCACTTCCGACACCCAGACACACACGACCTGTCTAATATGGAGACGAGGCTTGGACAACAAAACCCTCCTGACCCACCCCCTCCCCACGCCACCAGGCTGACAGGCCTGCGGGAACAAGCAATAGCATCTACCTTCGAGGGTGGTAGGATTGCGTGGAGAGAGAGAGAGAGCTCTCCTGGGCACAGGTGCATGGGGAAGGCTGAAAGCTGAGAGTTGGGCAGAAACATTGAGAAAACCCAGCACCAAGAGCAAGGTAATGGTGGAGGGATGTGAAGCCAGTGGTACGAGGAAGATAACCAACCATGGCAGCAGCAAAGCTCAAGCTCAACTAAGCTCCTGACCAGATTGACTCAACGCCCCTATACAGACAGACAGACACACAGACACACACACACCAATTGCTTATCAGGGGAGGCATACCCATTTGCAGCCATATGGAGAAACTACTTATCTCAGTCTCTACTGTTCTACACAGATGTCCAGCATTTAATAAAAAATTATGAAACATACAAAAATATCAAAGAAAAAAAAATCCCACTGTCAAGAAACAATGTAACCTATAGAACCAGATTTATAGATAACCCGAATGTTAAAGGCTCTAGTGGAAAATGTGGATGATGTGCAGGATCAGATAGGGAATTTCATCAGAGAGAGGAAAGTCGTAAGAGTCAAAGAAGAATGGTGGAAATTAAAAAATGGACACAGCAGGGTGCGTGGGTGGCTCAGTTGGTTAGGCATCGTTTTCAGTTCAGGTCATGATCTCACAGTTTGTGACATCGAGCGTGGGATTCTCTCTCCCTCTCTCCACCCCTCCCTCACTCATACTCTCTCTCTCAAAATAAATAAACTTAAAAAAAAAAAGAAAGTGTCTCCTAATTCACCCCTAGACCAATGGTTTATGGCAAACTTGAGTTTCCTTACCACCTCACCAGCTCTAGATATCAGAAACGTTCTTATTACTCTTTGCCAGTTTGCCATAAGAAAGGTAGTATCTTCCATGGTCTTAAGCTGCTCTCCTATCAAACAATGATAGAAGAGAGAGTAAATGCTTCTGTCTGCATTCTCCGTGCATTCCGGTTTTCCTACCCCCACTATGGATTGGCCCTGCCTGGAGCATTTCGTCTTGGCTAGAAATCAACCAGGGAACCAAGCTTGTGTTATCAAGACTCTAAATCCCAGTATGCTTTGCAAACACCTAGGGTAAGGGAGGGATGGACCGACGGATGCTGGGACTTTCCCCTCAGCATTGCAGCGTGGGTCACTGAGGCTGGCGCAGGTGTGGAGGTGGGCAGGTGAGGCTGAGTCACACAGGACACTGGGCATGGTTTCCTGGATCAGCTCCAGAGTTGACACAAAGGTTCCAGTAACGGGCAGCTGAGCTGGGCTAATTGCTGCCGCTGCCACCTTGGCCCAGCCCTGCATGGAGCAGGAGGGGAGAAGGAGGAGGGCACAAGAATGAGGATGCAACACTCTCAAGAGATGGCCCCACGAGTATCTCAGAAACTGAAAACTTGGGGCACCTGGATGGCTCGGTCAGTTAAGCTTCTGGCTCTTGATTTCAGCTGGGGTCATAATCTCATGGTTTGTGGGTTTGAGCTCTGCATCAGGCTCTGCGCTGAGGGCGTGGAGCCTGCTTCATATGTTCTCTTCCTCTATCTCTGCTCCTCCCCCGCTCACACTCTGTCTCTCTCAAAATAAATAAACATTAAAACATTTTTTAAAAACCTGGGGGAAAAAATTCTGAAAACTCACCCTCCATCTTTCCTACAGGATCAAGAAGTTCCTGAAAAGCAGGTCTAAATTAATACACACACACACACACACACACACACACACACACACACACCCCATGTTTGTGAGTCAGTAGGGCTCTGGAAGTGTGCATCTAATGATAGGATTTCAGGCACAAGGAAACAGGGAGACATTTGTAGTGTTCAGCGCCTCTCAAAACAGGGTCTGTTGTGGATTGAGAGAAGAGGGTCAGGAAGCCAGGGTTCAAATCCTAATCTCCTAAACTTACTGGCTCTGAAAATTTGACTTGTGTGTTTATCTCTCTAAAATCTCAGTTTCGGGGCACCTGTGTGGCTCAGTTGGTTAAGCATCCGACTTTGGCTCAGGTCATGATCTCACAGTTCGTGGGTTCGAGCCCCGCGTCGGGCTCTGTGCTGACAGCTAGCTCAGAGCCTGGAGCCTGTTTCAGATTCTGTATCTCCCTCTCTCTCTGACCCTCCCGTGCTCACGCTGTCTCTCTCTCTCAGAAATAAATAAAAAACATTAAAAAAAATTTTAAATATCAGTTTCTCATTTGTGAAACGAGGGGCTCATCCTACCTTGCAGACTTGTTGGGAGGCTTATGTGCATGAGTTGGGAATTTCTGAGGCTGCAGACCAGGCTCTACAATCCTTGGGGGACCTCTTCCCAGCGGGGTCTCTCAGCATAGAGCCAGGCACACAGCAGACACTCAGTGAGCACTCACTGAGGGAGTGAACGAATGTGGTACGCTAAGCACAGATGTGACACACTGCTTGGCGCCTAGTAGGTAACTAATAAGGGGTCCGCTGTCCACATCGATCTCAGGTTCTGCACCAGCGTGCTATGTGACTTTGAGCAAGTCACCTTCCTTCTTTTAGCCTCAGTTTCCTCATCTGTAAAATGGGGCTTGTCCGTCTGGATCTTATGCTCTATTCTACAAATCACTGGTACATGGTTATGATGTGGGGGCTGATGCTGGGCCCTGTTCTTCCTGAAAAGAGGTGGGCTAAGGGAAGAAACACTATATGAAGAGCTACTGCATAGATGAATAAGGCCAGCTCTCCTTCTCTCTTGGCAGGGAGGATACCTGGATGGGTCAAGACTGCTGGGAAGTCCTGGCATTTTGGGGCATTCTGGGTTAAGCAGCCATGGCCAGCCCAGAGGGTCAGGCACTGAGATTCCAGTGGGCATGAGTGCCCATTATATGCCATGCACTGAACTGGACCAAAAATGCTCTTGGAAGTGAGAAAATGTGATACTTCCTAGCGAGTATCAGGGGGCTCTTGTCCTTGCCCCGGGCTGTCACAGTAGGAGCTGGCTGGCTTTCCATACTTGTGAGTATGACTACTCCCCCCGCCCACACCCACTGCCATCATCCATTTACTTACTGACATCCTTGGCAACAAGCCATCATCTTGCCAGGTAGAGGGGGTACAGAAGGAGCTCCTAGTCTGGGAGCAGTAGGTGGGGGCCAGGCACAGGTATTTTCTTTTTTGTTTTTCTTTTGAGAGAGAGAGAGCAAGCGCTCGAGTGAGCTAGGGACAGAGAGAGAGAGAGAAGCAGGGCTTTTCCGAAGTGAGGCTCAAGCCTACCCGAAGCAGGGCTTGAACTCATGAACCGTGAGATCATGACCTGAGCCAAAGTCAGATGCTTAACCCACTGAACTCCCCAGGCTCCCTAGATATTTTCAACCGAAGGTTGCAAACTTCTCACCTCTGGGCCCACATGGGTATTTTGTGGTGGCAATAGAGGTGAACCTGAGCACATATAGGGGACGGAAGGACTTGCTTCTGCCTTAGCTCCGCCAGATCCTCTGATTTCTTAAGAGAAGCGAGAAATCCACGTTATTCTGTGAAGTGTTTCCTGATTGTAAAAACTTGGCAACTTGTTTGTATTTTTCTGGTTGCCGCATGGATGGTAGTTCAGTGGCGCGCCGAAGGCTGGTGGGACACAGGGGCACGGGCACGTGACCTGTGCAGGGTTCAGAGGGCCTTGCTCTGAAGGCCTTTGGGAATTGGTAATCATTTTTTTTTTTAATGTTTTATTTATTTCTAGGAGAGAGAGAGAGAGAGAGACAGTGTGAGCAGGGGAGGGTCAGAGAGAGAGGGAGTCACAGACTGAAACAGGCTCCAGGCTCTGAGCTGGCAGTCAGCACAGAGCCCGATGCGAGGCTCGAACCCACGAACCGTGAGATCATGACCTAAGCGAAAGTCGGACGCTTAACCGACTAAGCCACCCAGGCGCCCCTTGGTAATCATTTTTAACAAGGGTCCAAGTTTTCATTTTGCACTGGGCCCTTTGAGTTTTGCAACCGGTCCTGACTGGAGGGAAGATCTGAGCCCCCCTGGTGGAAGGGGGGACAGAAAGGAGGGCAGGAAATACTCCCCAAAGGGGTTCAGTTGTGAGGGAAGAGATGAGCAGTGTAAACACAGGAGGCTCCACAGGGCGAGCCTGGGGCGTTGAGGGACCAGTGTGGGTGTGGGTGTGACGGTGACATGTGTGTGTGTGGCTGTGACAGCAGGAGTGTACGTGTGACTGTGACATGTGCATGCACGTCTGGGGGGTATGGGAGCGGCATGGCTGTGTGAGGTCGTGGTATGTGTGAGAACGTGTGTGGGGTGTGAGTGTTCAGCGCACGCCAGCATGTGCAAGTGTGTATGTGTGGGTGTGACTGTGTGTGGTGTGTGTGTGTGTGTAAGTATGTGACAGTGTGTGCATAGGGGGAGGTGGTGGCCAGGGCAGGGAGAGGCAGGGAGAGTCACCGGGCAGTTTAACAAATATTTATTGAGCACCTTCTGTGTGCCAGGCGCTGTGCACGGTGCTGAGATGAGTAAGCCCCGGTCTCTGGCCAGAGGCCCCCACAGCCTAGTAGGGGAGACACTCGTCAACAGGTAACTGGAAAAAAAGAGCAGACTGAAATAAACCCTTAACGACAATACAACCACTTTACTGGCTTCGCCCAAGAGGGCAGGCAGTTAGACTTCCCCTGAACTGGGGGAGGGGTAGGCGGTGGGGAGAATCTGGGAACTCTCCCGGGGAGGCTCAGGGCCAAGGCCCAGCACCTCCACCCCTGCCCCCAGCAGACACACCCAAACACGGGAGGGGTGACCTCCCTGCGACCTGCCCAGCAGCACACCCGATCCCACAGAAGCCGATAAGAGGTGACCAGCAGCCCAGGGCAGGACCTAAACAGCCCGGCCCCGCCCAAGGAGACCCAAACCCCTGGGCAGAGCCAGGGCCCATCTCTGGGGGAGGGGGTGGTCTGCTCAGTGGCTCCAGGGGCTCCAGAGCTGGTGAGGGTTGGGGGGGAGGGGGAAGGGTGGCTGACTCCTGACAGAGAGAACACCAAGGAGGAGGAGCGAGAAAGGCCAGCCTTGGGGTCTATGCCTGGGCTCTGTGGTGTCCTGAGGGGAGAGAGGGTGGAGAGCAATTTGGGGGCAAAAGACATCTTGAATAAGAAACATGTCCCTTGGGGCGCCAGGGTGGCTTGGTCAGTTAAGCATCAGACTTCCACTCTGGTCATGATCTGGCAAGTTCATGGGTTCGAATCCCATGTCAGGCTCTGTGCTGACAGCTCAGAGCCTGGAACCTGCTTCAGATTCTGGGTCTCCCTCTCTCTCAACCACTCCCCCCGTCAAGAACAAATAAATAAACATTAAAAAAAAAAAAAGAAACATGTCTCTTGTGTGGAGCAGAGGAGCCCTCCCCTGCCCCCCAACCCCTGCCCAGGTGCCCTCCTGGTTCCCCTCACAGAGCTGCAGCATGGAGGTCCTGCCGTCCGGAGTACTGCCTGGAAGTGGGGGCCCTCTGGTCCGCCGCCCGGTGGGGGTGACCTTGGCCCAGCCCCTAGCCTCATCAGGGACATGGGGACGCCCAGTCTCCTCAAAGGGCTGTGGTGCGGATCAAATGAGATAATGGGATGAGGAAAGCACCTCATAAACCAAAATGGCAGGACAAAGGTCAGAGTGTAGTGCTGGGCCCATAGCCACCTCCCAGCCCTCTGGCAGAGGATGAAGGGGCTTGGCCTCATAGTCCCAGCTCCATTCCAGCTCCCCTCCCCCAAGCCGACGGCCCCCCATAGTTCCAGCTCCCCGCCTCAATTCAGAGCCACCCACCACCAGTGTTTCCTTTTTAGAGCTGAAGAAACTGAGGATCAGGGCGGTGTGCTCTAGATTCCTAAGGCTTATCTTCCACTCTGGGCGAGGTGGCTTTAGGCAACCAGAGTACCCTCTTTTTAGGGTGTAAGGACCCCCAAGAGAACATGGGTGGAGAAATTAGCACAGTGTCTAACACATATTCCTTTCCAAGAAATGAGATCATTATTAGGCTACGTTGCCGAAGGCTCCCCGGTGAGAAGTGGTCTGGCCGGCATGGAACCCGGGTCATTATGAGGCTAATCCTTCCCCTTACTCTCTCTTCCACTAACTTAACTTGCTGGTACAGCAAAAAGAAATTTTTTTCCAAAATTGCTCCAGAAGATTCTAGCTTCTGTAATGACCCCACTACTTTCTCCAACCAACTTCTCTGCTTTCTACTATTTTTTGTTTCTCCAGAGCAAGCCCCACTTACACACACACACGTCTGGTTTTTTAAACTCCTTACCCACATCCATTAGCTAATAATCTGCTATTTCTAAGACAACTAAACAGCATTTCAAATTTACAGAATGCCCTTTTGATGTGCTCTCTGGAATTTGAAGCCTCAAACTTAAGGAAATTTCCACTAGAAGACAATCTTCCTAAGGAACCATACATATACCTGTCAGTAAAATGTCCTCTCTAAAACCCAGCTACACTATCACTGTGGAGACAGTGTTAACACGGTTCTGGAATCTATGGAGGATAATGTGAGCAGAGCCCGAATCCTGGCGACGCTCCCAGGGAAAGGCTACTATAAGCACCAAGGTACTGTCCTAGTGACCTTGGCCGAGGCACTGGCCCTATTGAACCTCACTTTCTGAACCTGTAAAATGGGAATGATCAATCTCATTTGGAGGGGCAAGATTAGGTGGCATAAAGGGCTGCCTGGCACAGTGCCTGGCATACACTAGACTGGCGAATGTCTATTCCTTCCCCCATTCTTCCTCATCAAGTATTCATCTCCATTTTGTTTTCCCAGTTTATGGCCAACTTGGCCAGAATGCTGAAGCCTCTATCCCACGAGGCTGGATATGCAATTCTAGACTTCTTAGAGAGCACCAGGTCCAAACCCCAGCCTTACAGCAAAAAAGAGGGCCCAGGGGGCTGACATGGCCAAGGTCATTGGGGGAAGGTGTCCTTGCAGCATGACTGGCCCAGTGTTGAGCAGGCTGAGGCTCATGCCCTTGCTTGCAGGAAGCCTGCAAAGATTCTCGGCCCTCAACAGCCTCACCTGTTTCCTTTGCTTTCCTCCCAGCCCCCAGGCTGGTCTGTAAACCCAACCCTCATGATCTAGGAAATCCATCCCTACTTTGTAAGTCGGCCTCTGCCTTTACCTCTAGCCTCATACACCTCCGGCCCTGGCTCCTCCTCCAACCCCATGACCTTATCCAATCTAGAGGCCCAAATTTCAGCACACAGGTAGCTAAGACAAAGGTTAGAAAAAGCCCAGAAGACACTTTATTGGAGGTCTTCACCTCCATTCACAGGAAAAAGGAGCCAGAAGCCCCATCCTGAGGGTCCCGGCATCTCCCTTCCCCTCTCTGGCCTGGCCAAGGGCCTAGAACAGTCAAGTCTGGCCACCAGCTCATGGTGGAAGAGGAGCGGGGAGGGGAATGTCTTAGAAAAAATAGATCTCTATGTACATCTGACGTATTTATAAATTAGGGAGTGCTCTGACCCCTGCCTGCGGAGTCCAAGCACGGAGGTGGAAGGCAGTCCAGAAACCAGTTTCAGGAGGACCCCATCCCGTCCCCTCTCTCACAGCACCCCTGGTGCTTCCCTTGTCCTCCTCGGCTCAGTCCAGGCATCTGGAGGAGGAAGGTGCTGTCCATGGCTGGTGTCTGGGTTGGATCTGAGGACGCACCAGGTAGAAGAAGCTACGCTTGCAGACAAGTCAGCAAGAGCGGTCACCTCAAGTCCCAGGGCTCGTAATTCCACGAAGAGGGCAGAGAGGAGAGGCCGTGAGCCCCAGATCCAGGACGATGGCTGACAGGACACCAGAGCCTCAGCTTGTCCACCACAGCACAGCCGGAGCCGGAGCATGCCCATCCCCAGAGGGGCCGCAGGCCTCAAGTCCGTGCGTTTGGTCCTGGGTCTAGTTCGGACCCTCAGTTCCGACTCCCAGCAACCTCTTCCTCCTTCCAGCCACTAGAGTTTTTGCCGAACTTGTAGACCAGCCGCCGGCCGTCCACCCGCTCCAGGATTTCCCGTTTGTAGTAGTACCTGGGTGGGACGAAGGGTGGTCAGAGGTACCCGGCTAGGGAGCAGCCTCGGACCACGGATGCCCTCCACCTAGCCCAGCTATCGTTAGGTGACCTGTAGCCCTGGGTCCCAGCCTGAGCAACAGGATCCTGATCCACTTCCTACTAGCTTTTCTTTTCTTCCCTCCTGCAATGACGAAGTGGCACTCTGGCCTAGAATTGTGTCCAGAGCACCTGGTTTTTACCCTTGCTCCTTTAGATCTTATGGCTTTGTCCTGGGGCTGATCATGAAGCCACAAGATTTTAGGGCTGGAAGGAACCTTAGCGATAATTCAGGGGTAAACTGAGGTCTAGACAAGCAACCTCATTGACTCAAAAGTGGGGAGCCACGTCTCGCGGTGGGCCTCGGCTCATGCCCTTTTCACCACGGAGAGCTTTCCTCAGGACACCCTTGCAGAAAGCGCAATGAAACGTTGCCCCAGAAAGTTTGTGGTGTTTGCTGCACCAGCCTACTCTCTCCACGCCGTCCTTTAGGCCGTGAAGCAGCAGACACTGCTATTATCCTCACTCTGAGGGACACAAACCTGCCAGAGTGTGGCGGTGGTCAGGGAGAGGGCTGTGGGAGCACTGACTAGCTGTCCCGGGCAGCCTCAGCAGGCTCCCCCCCCAGGGTCTGGCCAGGTCACGAGGACCCCAGCCATCTGCTCACCTCATAGCTCTGCTCAGCTTCTCGTAAGTCATGCTGTTGTTCTTTTTCTTCTGGCCCCAAAGCTGGGCCACGGCCTCTGATCGCAGGAACTTGAAGACACCCTCTTGCCGGTTCTCCCATTTCATGAGGCCTTCATTGAGCTCCGGGTGGATGAGGATGTCCCGGATAAACTCCCACAGGTGGGTGCCTCTGGGGGCTACAAGGCCAGATGCATCAGTCAGCAGTCCAGGGTGACCCCTCTCCTCCAAGGCCAGTGGGCCCTGCCTGTCCCGGCACACGGCCTATGGATGCCCGCGTGATGTAAGGGCCGGTCCCCTCCCCGCACTAGACGGGGACCACATCTCTCACAGCACAGATGTTTTACTTGCTCAAATATTGATCCTATATCTGGCTGGGGTAGGAGAGTGGCTGAGACACACCACTGCCCTTGAGGAGCCCACAGTTCAGTGGGGAGGGGTGGGGGAAGGGAGGCTGCCGTTAAAAAGCAAACACACCAACAGGTGGTGAGAACTAGGCGAGGACAGAACCGGGGAGCTGGGCCCAGCCTGGGGGACGAGGGGGCAGCTTCCTGGGAAAAACAGCCCCTTGACAACAAGAAGCCAGCCAGGCCTAGTGTGGGGGGGGAGGGAGACTGCATGCACGAAAGCAGAGGCGAGAAGGAGCTCAGGGCCATCACCCAGTGGTTCCCAGTGGTTCCCAGTGGTTCCCAGTGGCTGGCTGGTGCACAGTCCTCTGCTTGAGCCCCTTCGCCACCCCCCCTCCGCCCCCGCCGTGGCCCTTTGGGCCCTGCCAGGACCCTCCTCACACCACCAAGGGTGTCCCAGCAGGCAGGACGGAGCAAGTGCAAAGAGAACTGGAGTGGGTGGGCAGGTGACCTGGGCTTTAGTCCTATGGGCCTTCCTCCAGGAGCCTGTTTCCCCTCCTCTCCAGGGCCACCAGCCCAGACTCTGCAGTTAGGTGGTGACCAGTACCACACAGCCCTGGCCCCGTGCACAGCCACGATGGCGGGAGGGAGGAGCAGCCTGTCCGGCCAGCAAACACAGGAGAAAAAAGCTCCAGCAGTGCCCAGCCCCACCCCCAGCCCCAGCCTCAGCACAATGGGGGCAACCCCAGAAGCTCACCGTGCTTGCTCTTCTTGCCCTCCAGACATTCCCGAGACTCTTTGCTCAGCTTTCGGGGCCGACCCCTTTTCCGCTTCCCGTGCTTAGGATCCCCCTTCTTATAGTCAGGAAAGCCGTCTAAGAGAAGGGAGGTGGACGGTTAGGAGGGGAAGGATTGGGGGGGTCTCTTGGAGGAAGCCCTACAGAAGAGCAGGGATGAGGCCAAGGACCAGCCCCATGGGCACTGCCCGTTGGGACACACCATGGGGACCAGGAGGCCCCCTCCACTCACCCCTGGAGAAGAGTTTGCTGTCAGTTGGATCCAGGTCCACGTCACTTCCACCGGAGTCTGAGGAGTGGGGGCTCTGGGAAGTACCAGTCCCTAGGGAAGGCGGGGTCAGAGTGAGTCCCCTTGCCAGCCCACACCTTCTGGGGGATGGGCTACGGAGAGGCTCAGGGCAATGCCACCCAGCCAGCTCCTGTTTCCCCCGGAAAGCCTGAGCTCTAGTGCCAGGAACCAAAGGCTCAGGCGCACTTGGGGGAAAGGGAGGCTGTGGCCCAAACGAGGGTGCTTACCTGCAGTGGAGGCATCGGAGCTGCCGGGGGAGGGGGCCCCTGTGCCATAGCTGCCGGGGAAGTAGGGGCTGGCCTGCCGGCCCTCCTCAAGCACCTCTTGGCTGAAGGGGCTTCCCTGGTCTGAGAAGAGATCAGGATTCAGACAGAGCTCGGAGGAACAGGCAGGGACACTAAGCCCCCAGAGGTCTAATGACCTGCTGTTTTTCTAGCTAGGGGGGACAGAGGTCTGGTGACAGAGGGTCAGCTCTAGCACTCTGGGGCGAGCCAGAGACGGGATGGGACAAGCTAGGGGGAGAAGTGAGAAAATGGCTTCTCACCGAAGGGGCCCAGGGTCTCCTGGAAGGCCATGCTGTCCTTCTCCAGCAGCTCAATGATCCAGCTGAGTTCGTCAGGAAAGCTGGAAGCTGATAAGGAAGGGAGGAGGGGTCAGAGCCCAGGCTGGCACCGCATGGTCCCCTCTCCCCTCAGGGGTTCTTTCTCTGTGCCCACTGGCCCGGGGCTCCAGGCCCTTCCCACAGCTATGCTAAGCTCAGCCTAGGGGTGCGGGCCAGTCCCTAGAGCAGCCTCCCAACTGAGAGGGAGACAAGGGCAGGAGGTGGCCTGGACTCACTGAGGTCCCACAGCTGGGAATAGAGTTGGTCCCCCAGAGGCCCAAAGACCAGACGCAGCTCCTCCGGGGCACAGTTGCAGAGCGTCGCCCCGTCCATGTCACACCGCGAGAAGTCAATGGAACTGGCGTCGTATTTGTTCTTCTCCACTTGGTAGCTGATCCAGTCCAGAACCTGGGCCTTTGACCAGAACTGGGGCTGCTTCCCCGACCAGCTGGCCTTCTCTACAAGGGGCCGGGCACAGCGTCAGGTCAGCTCGAGCCACCCAGCCCCTCACAGCCCATTTCTAGTGCCCATCTAGGCTTCTGTGTGAATCCCCCCCACCTCTCGCAGGAGCCTCTCAGCAGAAGGGGTGGGAGCCAGGGTTCGCAGCACCCTCTCCCGGCACCTCACTTAGCCGGGCACTGCCCCTCACCCCCAATACCTCAGCCTCTTACAAGCCACCCCATGCTCCTAGTGCTGGAATTTGCTGGGGGGGGGGAACCCTCCTCCTTGCCTGAGGTCTCCATTTATCTAACAGGCTCTTAGAGGGATGTCTCTCTCTCCCCATCCCACCTTCTGAGACCCACCTGTGCCCTCCAGTGGCATCTGGGGGTTGCTCAGGGTCAGAACCAGGTCATCAGCCCCGAAGGTGGCGGCAGTGGGGACAGAAGCCAGAGCGGGTTCCTCCGAGCTGTACATAGTACTGAAGTAGTTGCTAAAGACGTTGCTAATCTCACAGGTTGCAGCCATGAGGCTACCTGGGGAGAGAGGTGGAGGCTGGTGAGGGCCAGGGTCCTCTTCCCCTCTAGCTCTCCTGTTCTAGCCAAGCCTGGGGCAGAAGGAGCCCCAACAGGGGGGTGGGGGGCGTGAAGGTCAATATCTCTTTGGACCCCATCTCTTCAAGAAGGGCTCCAAGATCTCAGAGTACACCAGGCCTCCCGCTGGGCAGCCCCCTCAGCCCACCCGGGTCCTTGAGTGGGACTGGAAGAGTCAGGGCCACTCAGTCCCTCCCAGAGGTGGTGCCTCTGTGACCTTCAGGACACCCCCACTGCCCTACGCCCTGCTCAGGGGCTCTACAATGCGGAGCTGCAGTGGGTAGGTTTAGACCTACCCATCCACTTGACCCCTGAGTTTCCCAGGACCCAGGCAGGGGGAGGATGACAGGTGTGGGTCCTACCTGAGTGGCGGGGTGTGGGTGTGGCAGGCACGCAGGCGGGATTAAGGGACAGGGGCTGGCGAGAAATCCGGAGGATAAAAGCTGCTCCAGGTAGCTCCGAGGTGTCTGGCCCGCGCTCCCCCACCCGCTCTAAATAGAGGCGTGTGGAAGCTCCTCCCCAAGCCCCCGGTCTTTATAGAGCGCCTGGCGGTAACCTGAGCTGGTGGCTCATTGGACAGAGGGGATTTCCTGGCCTTTAGACTGGGCTTCTGGCCCCAGGTGATTTGCATATTTTGTGCCACTTGGCCCGGATCCTAGCAGGCGGTGCTGGGAAATCAGGCCCAGCTGGTTTAATGATTGTCAGAGTCTGTCATCCCGCACCCTCTGGGGTTGGGCACAGGGCACTGACTTGGGCGGGTGGCAGGAGCGGCGCTGTGGTGGGCATCTGTACTTTCGGCCATCCTCCAGCAGTAAATTCCTCAGGGGGGCCAGGCCAGGAATGGGCTGTGCGGAGAAGGGGGAAGGGAACCTGGTAGAACTGGGTGGGAAGGCTGCTGGTCCCCCAAATGGGTGGAGACCTGAGGACAAGGGGGCCCAGCAGGGAGAGCAGATAATATGGTTTAGGAAGTTTTCCTACAACACATGGGATTTGGGCTGGAAGCCTCTCCATACCTAGGCAATAGTCATAGGCTCATACTGGGTGGGGGCCGTCTGTGCCTGCCAGCCTAGCCTCAGGGCCCCAGTGGCCCCAAAGTCCCCACAGGGCCCACCCCACTGGCATCTACTTGGATGGTAACATCTTGGCTTGCTTTGCCGACCCAGGGGTTGCTGCAGCCACTTCTGGACAGGCCTGGCTGCCCCTAAGCCCCTGCCGGAGCCCTCGGAGGAGGCTCGGGGCTGCTGCAGGTGCTGGAATCCGCATGGTCGTGTTTATCCCTCCGTCAGATCTCCCATCTGGGCTCCACACCCTCAGTCCAGTTGACTAGCTCCCATCTGCTACCCTCTAGTGGTCAGAAGCCTGACTCCCTGGGTCACGGCATTCCATGAAGGAAAGGGGACGCTCAGTAATTACCATTTGCCAGGCACTTGTAACATAGTCTCCACTCAATCCTCACAAATGCACTGTGAGGAATGTATGTCTGATTGCTCCCATTTGATAGATGAGAACATCATAGCTCCGCGGGCTTTCGTGAGCTGCCTGGGCCACACGGAGCTGGGTAAGTGGTGGGGCTGAGTCAGCCACCTACCAGCAGGTGCTCATTCCAGACACCGTGTGTATCCCGGCTGCAGGGTCCTCCCGCTCAGCTGCTTGGCCAGACCCTGGCCCTCCCTATGAGCGCAGCGAGTCCTTCGTGTCTGTGCAAACCCCCACCAGAGACCCCGAGCACGGGCAGTGAGGAATAGGGAGGAGGCAGGAGGCTTGTGTTCAGGTGACCTCAGCCTTGTGAGTCTGCTGGTTTCCCCATGTGTAAAGACAAGGTCTTTTGGACTTAAGAATCCCTAAGATCTCTTCCAGATCTGGTTTTTTACGCATCTAACATGTAGGATAGGAGTATCTCTTCCTCTACTTCCTTTGTTAATGCCACAGCCCTGGATGTTTCGTGACCAAGCTAGGCCTCGGCCTTGGTGGGTGACATGGTTACTCAAACAAATGGTGGCTCCACCTCTAGAGCTGCTCCCCCCCCCCCTTAACTCTACAGCCAGAGAACTAAGAAGTCCATCTCCAGGAATCTTCTCTTTGTCCCCGAAACTGCTGGGCGCCTAGGAGAGGGGCTTAGGGCCCAGGGGCCCCTCCTGTAGGCTAAGGGTGGCAGGAAAGCCTGGGGCTCTGGTGGTGGGATTTTCCCCCCAGCCCTTCAGGGGACCGCCCCCAAGGAGCCTGAGGCAGGCACACCCTCCACCGAGTCACTCACCCTGGAATGTGGGAGAACCGGCTTCTAGCCCCAGGACTGCTCACATGCTCCCCTGCCCTGGAGGACACCTGGCTAAGGCTCCAGAGGGTGGGATGAGAAGGATGTAGAAAGAATGAGAAAGGATATCAGCTCCTTTGCCTTCACAGGGCTTCACAAAAGAAATGGGGCTGAGATAAGGAATCTCTGTAGGCTAGCACCTTATCTCCAAGTATTAATGCCTTCAGTAGCCCAATCACAGGTGATGTTATGAATGGTAGGTGGGAAAGACTTCAGTTTGAGGGCAGAGGTGGAGTGGGGAGAAGGTTCTAGGATAGAGGTCAGAGGAGCTGTGGAGTAGGAGGCAGAGGCCTTTCCTGCCAATGGCAAGAAGACCCCCTCGGCCCTCCCCACGAGCTTGCAGGGACAATGGCACAGCCTCATCTTTCGGGAATGGGACGGCCAGAGCATTGCCTCCCAGCCCTATAAAGGGACAGGCACATCCAGTAGGACCGCTGGGTGGCAAAGGTGGTGAGCAGGGCGGGTGACGCAGCTCAGGATCCCCGTGCTGCCCAGGGTGAGGGCTCACAAAGTTAGTGTGCTCCAAGAGCGGCTGTCGGAGGAAGACCTTCTAGCCTCCTGCTTCCACGGTGACCCTTCGCCATTACTATTACTAGAACTTTCATGCCATTCGTTCTTGTGCAAACAAGGGAAGACAGCCACTGGTCTCAGAGCGGATAGGTCAGACCCCAAGCTGGGGAGTAGGCGGGGCATCTCGATAGCGCTAAAATCACCCTTGCCCAGGGAGTATCGCCAGAACAGTCCGGAAAGAACTGTGGAGACAGTTTGCCATCAAAAAGTGTCATGGCCTAGAGAAGCTCTGATAGTCCTGGGCCTCCAGGTTCCTCTCCTCAGACCCAAAGTTCTCTCTCTGCTGGTGAAGCTCTGGGGGACAGAGGCCTCACCTGCCTGCCACCTGGTCACCACCATTCCCTGACTCTGGCTAAGAGCAAGAACAAATCTATTTAAGTGGTGACGCTGTGTTTTCTTTCCCAAACCATATGCAGGGAAGGGAGGCCTGAATGGAAAACCTCAAAGCCAAGGACATGGCCACAACTGGAGACTCGGTTGGGAGTGCTTTGTATTCCTGTGCCTGAAAGGCAGCTTCAATATATTTAAATATTTCTTCACAACTCTCTTCTCACCCCACACCCCCAACCCAAGCTGCTAACTGCTTAGATCCCCGTGTTGAAACCAGGAAAGCAGAACTTAGTGCCAAAGTTCTGAGCAGACTCTATTTATTACACTGTTAAAATACTTACGCAGGATCAGAAGCAGGGGAGGCCTAGTGAAGCCCCAGGGATGGCGAGAAGGCCAGAGAAAAATCACTAAGTGACACATTTTCTAAGCAGTGGAACAGAGGAACAGGAATGGCCACAGGTGGGGAATTTAGCTGCCTTCACAGGGAGCTGGGATGAAGTTCATTTGCTACAGGCGTGCTACCGCCATACTGCCCTGTATTTTTCCATCTCTGGGAGTGTGGGAGCCCTACCTCCTGAGCCTAGGGGTTCCCTACGGACAGGGAAACGCTGTCAGCCCCTTGGGGCGCCCGCTGTGACCTTCTCAGAACATTTGCCCAAAGAGGGCATGTACAGAAGCAGATAGTTCAGTCATTCGGCTTGTAACTCCGACTTAAATACTTTTCACTTAAAAAGATTTATTAAAATAAAGATTAAACCTGGGGAAAAAAAGAATTTCCAGAATGCAATCCTTTGCATAGTACTTCAAGAATCAGAAAAGAAAAGGAAAGAAAAGGAGAGGGAAGAGGAGGGAAGAGAAAGGACCAGAAAACCCTCTCTGATCTTCCCAGAGAGTGGGGAGCGGGGAGAAGCCCCATCACCACAGCCGGCAGCCGGCACCACAGCTGGCACTGAGAGCTGTGGAAGGTTCTCTGGTCTCAGGACTTCCCAGGCCAGAGAAGTCCCCACCAGAGCAAAGGCCCAGGAGTCACAGCCACCAAGCCAGTGAACAGATTTTTCCAAGGGTGTGTAAACTTCAGGAATTTGACCGGAGAACCGGAATTCGGGAACGGTATTCTGAAGAGGCAGAGGCCATGCCCGTGAGCCTCTAGCTGCCCTTGGGTGCCACGATCTGCTGGACATAGTTGACAACATTGCTGTGGAGCTGGGGGGCGGTGGCCGTGAAGGTCTCCTTGGCAAGGCTCTGGGCCACCTCGCTGCCACCCATCATTGCATGGTACAGCGGAAGGGTGTACTTCTGTTTCCCCTGCAAGAAACGCACACACATGCACGGCCTAAGCAGGCTGCTCCAGGAGTCCGCACAGCCCCTGGCCCCAGCCCCGCTCTAGCAGCTCATCTCATCAGGTGCCAGGAGGGATGCGGGCATCAGTGCTGGAATGAGCAGGGCATTTTCCTGGGGCCAAAGATCCAGGAGGGAAGATCTTAAGTCTTCACAGTCTGGGAGAGCACAGGGTGGTCTACACACAACAAAGCAAACGAGGAGGGCAGGCACATGGGACTCCAAACCTAGGAGGCTGTAAGTGCTGAGCCACCAAGCTAAGAGCCAGAAACAAAGGCCATGGCACATAAAAATTGAGGGCCACGTGAGGCCCAACTGTGGTCAAGCACAAGGAAAGCCACAAGTCAAGTCCACAGGAGCATGAGACAGCCACGTCACAACGCTCCTGAGCTCCAGAGGCCTGGAGAGGCCCACAGAGGGCCCAGAACACCTGCAGAACGGAGCGTAGTTCCCATCACAAACAGGTGTGGGCATCGGGGCACCACTTTGTACCCAGCCCCACCTGCCCCCAGCGGCGCAGGCTCCTGCTGCCGCCTGAGCCCTCCCAGGTCACGGGCTTCCCTTCTGCTCTTCTCTCCGGTCCTCCGGCTCCTCCCCCTCCGGCTCCTCCCCGCAAGACCAGCCCTCCAGTCCCGCTTTACCTTTGTTCTCAGTTTAGGGTTAGCTCTGACTGGGTTTACCCCTCAGGGCGCACCAGGTGATCTGGGAAAAAGGTCCCCAACCCTGTAGGCTTCTCCCTGCCCGCCCCCCCCACCCAAACACCTCCACCAGCCACACTCAGGAATGAGACTGCTGATCAGAGCCCCTGCGGGGGTCCTTTCCTGCCCGCCCGCCCTCCCCCCTCTGCTCAGGAGAAGGGCAGAGAACGAGGCTCTACCCACAGGACCACTGCCAGTAAGGCTGTGCAGCCCACCGCGTGCCTTGAGGGGGACAAGGAGGTGGGGCTCACCTACCTGGCTCTGTAGGAATGCCTTCACTTTCCAGAAATCCTCCTGGTGGTCATTCTTAATGACGATCTGGCCCCATCGAAGTCGGAGCTCCGCATTCTGGGAGTTGGAGATCTTTGGGTAAGTTTCTCCCAGTTTTTTCACATTCCCTGAAAAGAGGAACCGGGTTTTTAATGGCTGTTTCATCAGAGCCATGTGCCAGAGGCCAAACTCTATTCTCAGCAGACACCATGTGTCTGTCCATGGGCACTCCGGGGGCACCGGGAATGATGTCAAGCGGGTTCCCAGCACCCATTCTATGCTCATCCTGCTCATCTTATGCTCTGAAAGGGTAATGTCCTGAGGCGCCTGGGTGGCTTAGTCGGTTAAGCGTCCGACTTTCGCTTAGGTCATGATCTCGCGGTTCGTGGGTTCGAGCCCCGCGTCGGGCTCTGTGCTGACAGCTCAGAGCCAGGAGTCTGCTTCGGATTCTGTGTCTCCCTCTCTCTCTGCCCCTCCCCTACTTGGACTCTCTCTCTCAAAAATGAATAAATGTTAAAAAAAATTAAAAAAAAAAAAGAATAGTGGGAGAATGAGACTACCCTGCGACCCTCGGTATAAACACTAATTCAAAGGGAGACATGGACATCTATGTTTATTGCAACATTATTTACAACAGCCAAACTATGNGGCTCTGTGCTGACTGCCAGCTCAGAGCCTGGAACCTGTTTCAGTCTGTGACTCCCTCTCTCTCCGACCCTCCCCTGCTCACGCTGTCTCTCTCTCTCTCTCTCTCCTAGAAATAAATAAAACATAAAAAAAAAAAATATTGAAATGGTAATGTCCTATTTTCAAATTTACCTTAATTTTTAAGGCTCTTCCATTAAAACTCCCCTTAATATAATTACAGGCTTTCTGCTGTCAGCCTGTCCACTGAATAAAGCACAGGTATCCCCCTAAGATACCCCGCGTCCCATTTTTCCTCCCGGCACCACCAACTGCTAACAGTCACCTCGGCTTTCACTTTTTGTCTTTACAACACCCCTGGGTGCTGTTATTTCTGGCTGAGCAGCAACATAGCATTACTGGCTGAGAGCTTCCAAATCCCAGCTCCAGTGGTTACTGGCCATGTGACCTAATTGTGCTCAAGTTCATTCTCCATTAGTTGGGGTTTACAACCGCAGCAGCTAGGCTCACAGTAGTTAGGAGGACTCAATGACCTCAGATGTAAAGAGCTGAGAATTACCTACAAACCCCAGGGGCTCAGGGAATGAGAGGCTTTATTATTCTGTTCCCCCAGGCATTTGCATGTAGGACTTACGTCACCTGGTGATGTCTGGTGATGTGTTCCTCGGGAAGAGGTTGCATCCACCTGTTAACACCTGGCAGGCGCCTAGGGGCAGGCATTGCAACTGCTTCCCTCCCAGTCCCCCTCCAGCCCCTGACACAAAGCCCTGTACACAAGGAACCTTGATTTATCGGACTGATTTATCCCATTTTTTCTTACCGGGAGGCAGAGGGGATTTCTGGAGGATCTTATCGAGGAAGTAAACCAGCTGGTAGGTCTTCCAGGTGGAAATGCTCACAGCTTCAATGGCCTTCATGTCCAGCTCCTTGGTCACCCACAGCTGGGCCAGCTCATCAGCAGGCTTCATAAGTGAGTCCCCAGGGGAGAGGTCAGGGAGGTAGGGGGGCCAGCCAGGGGTGTTCAGCCACCGATCAAACTCAAAACCTGTTTGGTAGAAGGAGAGAAGGTACTGTCGGAATTCTCTGACAGCATCAAGGTCAACTTGCTCCAGCAGCAATGAAACCTCAAGCTCCTGTCCACCTCCGTCCATCCCAAACTACTTCCCTAACGCCTGACGTCACTTCCGCACACAACTACCTGCTCCAGTCAGGTCCACTTATATGGAGACCTAGATTGTTAGAGTCAGACTGGACTGCCCCCTTTTCTACTGCAACTCTCGTTTTTGCTCCAAATGAACACTGTGCTGTCAGAACCAAGTGGATGCTTTCCTAGTGTCAATCAAGTTCACGTCCTCCTTCGGATGACCAGAACAGCACGGTGTGGGAGCTCCTGGGCTCTAGGACTAAGCTATCGGGGCTCCTATCTCCGCTCTGCCATTAACTAGCTGGGAGGCCGAGGGCATGTTACTTCACCTCTCTGTGCCTCAGTTTTATCTGTAAAATGATAAAAGGCAGGGTAGGAGGCCCTTAGTTGGCAGTGGCGAGGATTAAATAAGCAAATACACATTACGAGTCTAGCATGCTGCCTGGTGCATAGTAAGCACTCAGTAATTATTAACTTTCATTAGCCACAGAGTCTCATGACCTTGAAGTGCGGGCCTCTGGGCAGAGAGTAGGTGCTCCAGGCCTGACCTGTCCCGGCTGTCAGGGGGGAGCTGACTTGACTAGCCCAATGATGGACTGATTCAGAGTCAGCACAGCATGAAGCAGGGGTACATCTGGTGGGCTGCCTCATCCGTGACAGGCCACAGTCTACTCTTAGGAAGCAGTGTCTCCCCAGCTGAGATCAGGCTGCAGGTGTGTTGTATGTGTGCAGGTGTGAGGAAAATGAGGCCAGAGAGGAGAGATGGAGGAAACAAAGTGGAGAAAATGAGGCCAAGAGTAGAGTCATTCTTAGAACAAGCCCTGTCTGCCACTTACTACGTGACTTCGACTTCGGTTTAACACTTTCCCATCCCTGCTTATCTTCCCAGATGCAAATTAGCCATGATTCTCTACTGTCTTCTAGAAGCCTGTAGGCCAGCACCTCTGCTCACCTGGAATGGTATCCACTCTCCTCTTCTTCAGCTCAGGGAAGTATTCCAAGTAGAATTCTAGAAAGTCATCAGCTAAGATACTTTGGAATTTGAATTCATTAACATAGGCCTGTAGGGAGGGAGGTACTTTTCAGCCCTTCTGGGTCCCATGGGGAGCAGAGTCCCTCTGTTCCTTGGGTTTTCCTCCAACCCCCTTGTCCCCCCGGCCCCTGCCTCTACCCCCATACTCTGGCCCAGCTGGTTTCTCGGCATGTCCTCCTTTACCCCTCATCTCCAAGTTGACTATACCTTAAGGAAATTGTCAAACTGATCCTGATCACCCACCAAGTGGGCCAGGTATGAGACAAAGCAGAAGCCTTTCTCATAGGGGGTCTCATTGTAGGTATCATCGGGGTCGACACCTAGCAGAGAAAGCAGACACTTGTAACCTGTCACCTTCATTGTTCTTCTCCAGGTCCACAGTCAAAGAGTAGTTATGGAAGAGATCAGAATTCAGTGTCCCTAGGTTCAGCAAGGCCAGGAATGTTTCCAGATCCATCTTGGCCTCTCTCAAACCACTTCAAAGTCGATCTTAAAGGGTCACTAACTATGGACCTAATAAGAGGACAAAGCAGCAACCTCCCAGGGGAACTGGCATGTTTCCTTATCCCTGGGATTGCTCTGCTCCAGCAGGTTCCATTGACTCCTAGGACTGAGCACAGGGCTCGGTGCCTCTTCTGCTGGTCACCACCTGCACTCACAACCTCCCCTCCCAGAACAGCTGGTTATTTCTACGAATGTTCTGGACCAAAATAAACTAATTACCAATCTACAAGGAGTTCATTTTCATGGTCACTGGCATCAAGGAACGTGAGTTTAAATTGCACAAAAAGGTTTTAGATTAGTCACACATGGGACTAAGGAAAAATGTTAGAAAATAAAGACACATGACCTTGGACAAGTCATCTGACTTGTTGGGTGCTCACTCATATAATCCATAAAATAAGGCCAACACTTAATCCACAAAACCACAAGTCTGACCTGATAGAAGATGAATGGCAGAGAGCCTATAAAATGATATGGGCCTGCACAAATGCAGAGCAATGGTAAAGTCATTAGTAACTGCACAAAACTGGAAAGAAATCCCATCTGGCTGGAATGGCTTGGGTTGAGTCTGCCTAGAGGCCAGGGAATGGCTACAAAGAGCTCTGGAGGGCTCCTCCTTCCCAAGGAGAGTATTCAAGCTGGTCAACACGAAGCTCAAAATAATTTGGGGCTCCAAGCTCAATTTAGGGGAAGGGAGAGTCAGACAGAAGAGCCTCCTGGACCTGGTTCAATCTTCACTCGGAGCTTGTTGAGTGGGTTTTCCTCGCCAGTGATGTCCATGTGCTGTCGAAGCAGAGCTCGCCCAGTTGCAGCTTCTAAGCAGGTGTACGCAGAGCCTGGGGCAAACAGAAACCTTAGGTCTCAAGAAAGGTTAACACCATGTCCAAGTACACTTTCTGGAGAGAAGAGGGTTGCTGCCCCCTTGTGGCCACAAGAACAATGATGGATAACTGAGGCTTAATATCTTTACCCTCCTGGGGATCCCAGGGCAAGAAGGGTCAGCGACAGAGAACCTGACTCAGCTCCTAGGTCCTGTTGCTTTGGCCTAAGCTAGGACTTGGTTAGCTCATCCCTGCACATGAGGATGAGGGAAACTCACACCTTTTCCTCTGTTACCTTTCCCTATCAATATATTTTTATTTCTAGAGATATTAATTTGATTTTCTATAAAAAGTTTGTAGAGGGGGATGCTTAGATGGTTCACTCAGTTGATTAAGTGTCTGCCTTTGGCTCAGGTCATGATTTCATGGTTCATGGGTTCGAACCCCGCATCAAGATCTCTGCTGTTCACACAGAGCCTGCTTTGGATCCTCTGTCCCCCTGTCTCTGCCCCTCCCCCGCTTACTCAAAAATAAACAAATAAAAAAAAAAAAAAAGAACAGATTAAAGGGACAGTCAGTCAGGTAAGTGTCCAACTCCTGATACAGACTCAGGTCAGGATCTCATGGTTGTGAGATCAAGCCCTATGTTGGGCCCTGCATTGAGCATGGGACTTGCTTGGGATTCTCTCTCTCTCTCTCTCTCTCTCTCTCTCTCTCTCTCTCTCTCTCTCCCCCTCCCTCCCTCCCTCCCCCTTTCTCTCTCTCTACCCCTCCCCTGCTCATTCTCTCTCTCTCTGAAATAAATAAACTTAAAAAAAAAAGATGTGAGCCACTAAAAAATAAAAATAAAGATTATATTCATTTGACTGTTCCTGTCAGACAAGATAAACAGCCACACACAATTTTTCTAAGGGTCTCTATACCTCCTCTGGTTCTGAGGGAATGGTTGAGGGAAGGGGACGAGGCTGTGGACCAGCCACCTCTGACACTCACAAGGTGCTCTGACACGGGATCTAACCTCTTTAAGCCTCAATTTCTTCATCTGTGTGGAGGGTGATAATATTTGCTTGCAGGATTCTTAGCAGCTGATTAAGGTATTCACAAATAGGCTCTTGCTCTATACACTCTGGATGAAAGTGTAAATTTGCACAAACTTTCCCGGAGGCAATGGACAATGTGTGCTAACAAGCCTTTAAAATGGTCAGATCCCAGGGCACCTGGGTGGCTCAGTAGGTTAAACGTCTGACTTCAGCCCAGGTCATGATCTCAGGTTCGTGGGTTTGAGCCCTGCGTTGGGCTCTGTGCTGACAGCTAGGTCAGAGCCTGGAGCCTGTCTTCAGATTCTGTGTCTCCCTCTCTCTCTGACCCTCCCCTGTTCATCCTGTCTCTATCTCTCTCTCAAAAATAAATAAAACATTTAAAAAAAAGATAATCCAGAAATTATCTCTATTGAGGAATTTATCTCTAATGAGACCATCTGAGTTATGTGTGAACAGTCAGATATAAAAATATTTGTTAAAATATTCTGGGAAAACTGAAAATAACCTAACAATTGGAGATTGGTTAAATAAATTAAGAAATGTCCATACCATGCAGCTATAAAATTTAATGACTTGGGGAAAATGTTTAACTTTATTAAGTTAAAGAAGAAAAAGGCAGTTTTAAGGTCTGATGATTCACACATATGCACAGAAAAATGTTTGAAAGTATATATTACATTGTCTCTGAACAGTAAGATTATGGATAAATGCACTGTTATCCCATGTACATCAAAAGAGATTTAGATGAGAAATAGTAAAAATATAAATGTTTTTTTTCACAGTATCTGATCTACATCAGGTTTTTGATAATGAGACAATGTTGAGAAAAGATTTTAAAAGCCCACCTGGGCTCAATTTGGGGTTCTGTCCTCACCTGCTAAGTGGCTTGGGCACATTTCTGACACTTTTTGAGTCATAGTGAACTCATATATAAAATGGAAATAATATCTCTTTTAGCAGCCTATGGTAAAATTATTAAATGATGTATTAAAAAAATTTTTTTACCATATGTTTGCACATATAGGAGGATTAGTAGGAACTTAACGGAGGACCATGGGGGAGAAGGGGAAAAATAGTGGGGGAGAGGGAGGGAGGCAAACCATGAGAAACTCTTGAATGCCGAGAACAAACCAAGGGCTGATGGGTGTGGGGGGGAAGGGGGTGATTGGCATGGAGGAGGGCACTTGTGGGGATGAGCACTGGGTGTTATTTGGGAACCAACTTGACAATAAACTTTAAAAATAAATTTTTTTTTAATGTTTATTTTTCAGAGAGAGAGAGAGAGAGTGAGTGAGCAAGGGAGGGACAGAGAGAGGGAGACACAGAATCTGAAGCAGGCTCCAGGCTCTGAGCTGTCAGCACAGAGACCAGGGCTCAGGGCTCAAACCCATGAACCGCGAGATCATGACCTGAGCCGAAGTCAGACACTTAACCAACTGAGCCACCCAGGTGCCCCTTAAATGATGTATTTTTAATAAGGTGCCTAGGACAGAGCTGGTATGTAGCTGTTCGATAGAAGGTACCATTATAATGGTCTTACGATTCATTCACAAAAGTTTTTTATTTTTATTTACTTATTCTCAATATTTTATTTTTAAGTAATCTCTACACCAAACGTGGGGCTTGAACACACAACCCCGAGATCAGGATTTGTATGCTCTGATTGAGCCAGCCCGGCGCCCCTGATTCATTCATAAAATTTGTTAATTTTAATTAGTTAATTCATAAAATTAGTTCACCCAGATAGTTAGCTATCTGGGTGAACAGCCCTGGGCAACTCTTCCTCAGGGGCGGCCCAGCTGCTGGGAGAACAGAGCATCAGGTGTGGCTTCAGCTTCGATGAGGGGGTCCTTTCACTGTTAGGTCCCCTATCAGTTCATTCAGTTAACATGCAGTCTGTGAGAGTCCCTTTTCCCAATGTGCCTACTGATGTAGAGACACGCAACAAAGTGGGGATCATGCACTTAGAAGGAACATTTGTCTAGAGCCGCCCCTCCGTGGCCTCTCACCAGAACTTCCTGCACTACTCCTCCTCCCTTCATGCCCGCTTATGTCCTGAAACTCCAAATGAGACCACATTGGCCTCACCGGCTAAGGAATTGGGCCTCTAGGAGAAGGAGGGCACCCGAGAGCTGGCTTACCAAAGAGGACGGTGGAGATCCTCCTCTGGGCATACATGGTGAAACCTTCATTGAGCCAGAATTCACCCCAGTTGGCATTGGTGACCAGATTCCCAAACCAACTGTGGGAGATCTCATGGATGATGACATCGGCCAAGGAGCGGTCCCCTGCTAGCAGGCAGGGGGTGACAAAGGTCAGACAAGGGTTCTCCATTCCTCCAAATGGAAAGGATGGGGGCATGAAGAGCAGGTCATACCTGCCAAGAAAGCAGGACGTCACACACAGGCCTTGCCTCCCCAGCCATGACCCTCAGTCCTGACAGACGCAGCCATTGAACAGGCAGCGGACAGCGTTGGGCGCTGTGCCGAGGTGATGGCCAGGTTCCTCAGGCCCCTGGCCAACTCGCCGGGGCTTCCCTCTGCCCGGGTTGTGCTCTTGTGGAGGCGGCTCCCTGAGACCTGGTCCCCATTCCCCTTCCCACCAGGGGATGGGCACAGTCAGCTCTGTCATAGCTCACTGGCGGTCCACTTGGGGTCATGGAGACCTAATGGAGCCTTTCATCTGAGGAGGCTGATGTCTGAAGTTGTCAAAGGAAAGAATGAGAGTGTGTGGCTGCTTTTAGTGACCAGGAAAGGTAAGTCAACAAAGGTCCCCTGACAGTGTTTCCTGATCTGCACTCTTAGCGGCTGGAAGGCACATTTTTATCACTTCAATAGCCTTTCTCTCAGGGTCCCCTCCTCAGCAATGATGAATGAGGCCTGGCTTCTCCCTTCCTCCTTCTCCCCTTTCTTTCCTTTCCTTTTGGGATGTGGGAACTTGGCTCTAGAAAACAGAGGGAGAAGAAGCAGCACCAGAAGGAAGATAAGGGGAATCTGGAGACTCAAGTTTAAAAAAAGACATTAGAGTCAATGTGATACCACACCTTCCCCAAACGTAGGGTCCAAAAAGTTTCTCTCCTGTTGCCAGGAAGTCTTCTATCACCCCGTTATACTCCTCCTCGGCATTCTTGATCAGGCAGGGCTCAGCCCACACCCGGCTCCTAAAGACAAAAGCACAGAGAAAGCAGAACGATGTTTGGAGCCCTATCATGGAGACCTGATCCTGCAAGCACCTGTTGAAAACTGGCCGTCTCCTATTCAAGCCAAGTGAATGGGACATGGCCAGCCGCGGAGACAGGAGATGCCGATCAGATCGCCTGCGTGGCTCCAAGAGATGGATAAATGAGATCCACAGAGTACGTGGAAGTGGTGGCCTCCTGTGCGACAGACTCAAACCCACGCTGCTAGAATTTTATGTCTCCAACACTGACTGTGACCTTGCAAATATCACTGACCTCTCTGAGCCTCAGTTCCCTCATCTGGAAAACGAGTGTTAAAGATGAAATAAGACAGCATATAAAAGCCCTTTATACAATGGCTTATACAATAAACGCTGGTTTCCTTCTCCCCACTTTCAGGAGACCTGATGCGGGGCTTGAACTCATGAGCCATGAGATTGTGACCTGAGCCCAAGTTGGACACTTAACTGACTGAGCCACCCAGGTGCCCCCATGAGAGCATTTTCTACCAATAAGTAGTATTATCAGATTGAGTCGTAAGGGATGGCTCTAGCTGTGGTACCCAGAAAATACCTTAAATTACAACAGTGAGTATCCCCAAGTAAAGGATGTAGAAGAATGGGTCTAATCGACAACCCTGGGCAACACCAGCACGCGTGGGGTTGGGCAGAGCAGAACCCACAAAGGAGACCAGAAGGGACAAACCAGGAGTCCAGGAACCAGGACGGAATCGTGTCGTGAAGGCCAGAGGAGGATGAGCAAAGGCAAAAGAACGAGAGCAGGACATGAAGACAAGGACTGAAGAGCGGCCAGTGTGCTCTCCAGCTTGAGGCCAGGGCCTCTCTTACTATAGGAGTTATTGTGCAGTGACACCGGAAGGTGCTGGATTCCAACGGGTTCAGCCAGTGAATGGGGGCTGGGTGAGCATATACACCACTCGTCTAAGCAACGTGGCTAAGAAGGGAAGCAGAAGCAGCGTGCTAGAAGGGAATGTGGAGTCAAGGAGTTTGAGTTTTGCTTTGTTTTCGAGCTAGGAGAAACAGAAACATGGTTAGGGGTTGGAAGGAAAAGCCAGTTTGGGGGGGGGTAGGGGAGAAAGGCGACACATTTGAGGAGCAAGGGGTAAACAATGAAGCAAGGCCTCACGGGATTTGGTGGGGGTGGGGAGCAATGATGATTCCGAAGAAGAGATTTGGCTTAAACAGAAGAAGAGATCCCTTTCCAGAGTCCAGAGGGAAAAGAGGGAGGGATGAAAGCAGATGAAGATGACTTTTTATGTGGAAAACAGGAAGTGGACATAACCATATTTGAGAAATTAAATATTTTCAATAAAGTAGTAAGGTCTGGTGTTTGAATAGGAAAGCTGAAAAGTCTTCCTTTAAATCTTCTCTTACCTTTCCCTTCCCCTCCCCTCCTCTCCCCTTTCCTTCCTTACCTCCCTGAGCTAGAAAGGTAAATCAAAGGACTGCTGAGCAATATTGAAAGCATGTTTGTAGTTAAAGATTACATTTGTTATATTTTCCTGGGAAACCACATGTCTATTTCGGCTTTTTAAGCAATTTTTAAATGTTTATTTATTTTAAAATTTTTCTTAATGTGTGGTTTTTTTTTTTTTTAATTTATTTCTGAGAGAGAGAGAGAGAGAGAGACAACGAGCGTGAGCAGGGGAGGATCAGAGAGAGAGGGAGACACAGAATCTGAAACAGGCTCCAGGCTCTGAGCTGTCAGCACAAAGCCTGACACAGGGCTCAAACCCACCAACTATGAGATTATGACCTGAGCCGAAGTCGGACGCTGAACCGATTGAGCCACCCAGGCGCCCTGTCTCTTTCAACTTTTTTTCCCCCAATTTTTCACCAAAAAACCCAGAAATGTGTAGAAGAATCAGTAGGCACAGCTGTGTTACTTCTCCTCTCAGACCCCCAGGTACAGAAGAAAGAGAAAAGGGGGTGGTAGGACCTGGGGCTAGAAGTTACAGCAGCGGGACAGCGCGCAAGGTGGCCTGGGATGCTGGTAAGAGGTGATCAACCCCACACCTGGGCCATGGAGAGAAGAGGGGCCGGGTCACGAGACGCTGGCTGCCCGGGAAGAAAAGCACAGCTTTCAGGAAGAAGGGCCTCCGGGCACTTGAGAAGCAGAGATAGTGGGAGTGAGGCCACCGGAGGGCTGGAAGGTTCGGAGGGTGGGGTCAGAGAATAAATGAGGCGAAGGTATTTAAAATTTCTATTACAGCACAGCACATGATAACGCCCATGGCCAGGACTTAGACTGTCATGTGCCCATAGTGTGGGGGGGCTGAATCAGGTGGAGAAGGCTCCCTGGAGAGAGGAGGTCAAGGAACCCCGAAGTCACCTTCAACCCGGGGTGTTGGGACAAGTAATCCAGATGGAGAAAAAAGTCACCAAAAATGATGTGACGGCACCAGGCTGAGGAAAGACGATGACATAGGAGTCAAAATCTTCAAGGAACTGCTTTGTGATCAGCTTGGATATCACAACTAGCAAAGCCCTTAAACCCAGGCTACTTCAGTGTGCTACAACAAGAAGGCTAAGGTCAGGCTAGACAGGGGACATCCAGGATACTCCCACCAGTACATTGATTTCTGCCAGAAGAAACTGGAATGTTCTCAGTCAAGCCGGAATTTTTATCACCAGTGGTCTGGTGCAACGAGCACTGGATGTGCAATGGAAACGCTTGGAATGGAATTCTGGCTCTGCTAACGGTGTGACGTTGAGCAAGCAGTTCTACCTGAAGCCTCAGTTGGCTTATCTGAAAGATGGAGACAATACGGTCTCCCTCAGTGAGGTTATATAAGGGTTATAGGAAAAGCGATGACCGGAATATGCCCACTATCTCTCCAGCCCAGGGTTTGCCTCCTGTGGTAGCAGGGACTGGGATGGGTAGCAAAGTTTGCTAGAAGACCCTGTCATCCTGCATACCCTCACAAGACCCTCAGATGTGCGGCAAAGACGAACTAGTTGACTGACTAACAGGGGAAGGAATGAGTCACTATTACCAGTTACATGGATTCTATCCCCTGGATTGAGGTACTCTCTTGTCATTTTATTACAGAGGGTTCAAAAAAAATCATCATTCTCCGGTGTGTTTGGAATACATTATTCCCTCATTTCTCATTAATAGTTCATACTCATACTAACAGAACCCTAGTAAGAGTAAAGTCTCTGAAATGACATTCTTTTAAGGGGTGCCTGAGAGGCTCAGTCAACTGAGCTCGTCTGACTCTTGGTATCGGCTCAGGGCAGGATCTTGTAGTCCGTGAGATGAGGCCTCGAGTCGGGCTCTATGCTGACAGTGCAGAGTCTGCTTGGGATTCTCTCTCCTCTGTCCTTCTCCTGCTTGCTCTTTCTCTTTCTCTCTCTCAAAATAAAGCATTAAAAAATAAACATATTGAAAATAATAATAACAAAACTACAGTCCTTTACTTATCTCTTTTCCTGTCAATTGCAAAGTGGACATTCCTTTGGTTAGCCACTGCCCTATCTGTCGGGAGGACAGCCCTTCATGAAGGAAGAGACTTAGTCTTTCAGGACCAGTGTGGTCTCGAGTGTGTGTGCTGGAAGCAGAGGCCAAGGGCATCCCATTATCATTCTCCCTGAAACCCAGGGGCTAAGATGCACAATTGAGCCCAGCTACCAAGTCTGAGGCTTGTGCAATACTGCCAAGGACACCAGCACCTCCTGGAACTGAGAGCAGACCCAGGAAACACACCACACCTTTACTGTCCAGCCTTGGATCATTTTACATCAGGATTACACTGTGCTGGCCCCAAAAAACCTATACTCCTGGGCAAGTTTCCTTCTTCAGGAAACCTTACAAAATCCTTACTTATATCCATGAAACCCATCTAACTTCACAGAGGTCTCTCTGTCACCAGGGGTTCAGGTTTATGCATCTGGAGCAGACAAAAAAAGAGCTTCCACTTTCTTCTCCAGAGGGAAACAATGACATCACAGCTGTATATTTCCAGGAATTACATGCTAGATAAAATGGGGAGATTCAGTACAAAGATCATGAAGCAAATACAATGGCTAGAAGGGAACTCAGAACTTAAAGTTCAATAACGGCCAATCTTCTGAAACACACTCCACAAGGTGGCCCAGGACAGCAGCTACCACTAGCAGGTCTGATGAGCTCATTCCAGACAGCAGGATTATAGAACGGGAGGGAGAGAGGGAAGGAGGAAGGGAAGGGAGAAAAAGAGCACTTTCTCCCGCTGTATTCATACCACACGCTTCTCGGCTGCAGATCAGAGAGGACGCAAGACTGTCCCAGGGACCATCGCCCTGGGGCCACTGGTCAGAGACCCCCTCAGCTTGAGGTCAGTCCAACCTTGCCTGTGGGGGTCTTTGTCTCCTACCTGGGTCCAACTTCCGCCGAAACCAGATCTCCAATGGCCAAAGCTATCAGATAGGAGGGGATGGGCTGACACATCTGGAAGAAGAACTTATTTGGACCTCTCTTCTCCCAGGTGTTAGCACTCATCACAGCTGTGAAGCCATCTGGGACCTGGCAACAGAGAAAGCTTAGGAGATTTTACCTGGACAGAGTCTCCTTTTGATTAGCTTAAGGGGCAGCACGGCGGGCAACCTGCATGGTGACATCAATGACCTGGAGCCCATCTTGGGGAACACAAAGGTTTCAAGACACTAAACTTGTGCTGAGCTGATGAGATTTAACAAAAATAAAATTTCTGTACTTGAAGGAATTCTGCAGAGATGCCACTGGATAGGCATAACAGTTTACCAGCTGCAATGTGGCCAGACAGATCTGGAGTTATATTTTCAACCCCAAGGGCAAGTACACTTAACCTTAGACCTCTTACCTCAATAAGAGCTGAATATGTGCATTTCACTGCAGGAGTGTCAAAGCAAGGGAAGAAGGCCCTGTTTAGGACAGCCTGGCCCTGGGTGTAGACAAAAGGCTTCTTCTTTCCTGCGGTCTGCTCCGGAGCCAGCCAGCAAACCTAAAGGAATAAAAAGACCATTTCAAAACTGATACCCCCTGTGTGAGCTCAGTCCAGCCAGGGAAAATGAGTTGGCTGGCATGGGAGAATTTTAGGGAATCCTTACAGTCCTTCTGCCAGCAATCTGGCCCTAACTGTGAAGCTCTCTCCTACTGTGTATTTAATCCACCCAGGAATCCATGCCAAGGTATGGTATCTGCTTCACATGGAAGAAACACCACAAAGGGTCTATTCCTCACTGTTTCCCATTAGGCATCTCAAGAATTACAGACACGGCCTTGGATACCTGGGTGGCTCAGTTGGTTAAGAATTCCAGAGATGGCCTCTGACCATGGCAAACTGTCTTCCTCTTCTGAGTCTTTCACACTGTAGTTGTTTCTCATCCAAAAAAACAGAACAGGGGTGCCTGGGTGGCTCAATCAGTTAAGCGTCCAACTTGGGCTCAGGTCATGATCTCGCAGTGAGTTAGAGCCCTGCATAGGGCTCTGTGCTGATAGCTCAGAGGCTGGAGCCTGCTTTGGATTCTGTGTGTGTGTGTCTCTCTCTGTGTGCTCCCCCCCACCCCGCCCCCAGCTCCTGTTCTTTCTCTCTCTTGAAATTAAATAAACATTAGAAAAAAAAAACAAGGAAGCAGCTGTAGTTGAACTTGTGATAGAAGACACAGAAAAGCAGAAGTGAAATGGGAGGAGTCTGTGATTAATATGTATTCTCCAAGGGTGTCTGGGTGGCTCACTCCATTAAGTGGCAGACTCTTGGTTTCGGCTCAGGTCATGATCTCAAGGTTTGTGAGTTCAAGTCCTGCACTGGGTTCTGTGCTGACGGCACCAAGCCTACTTGAGATTCTCTCTCTCCTTCTTTCTGCCCCTCCCCTCACTCACATTTTCTCACTCTCAAAATAAACAAAAAAATTTTCTTAAAAAAAAGTGTTCTCCATTCCTGAAACTAAAACTGACTCTTTCAGAATAAATGTATTTTATATTATAGACACTGGCTATATATAATTCTTTTTTTAAAAATTTTTAAAAAGATTTTTAAGTAATCTCTGTACCCAATGTGGGGCTCAAACTTACAACCCTGAGATCAAGAGTCACACATTCCACTGACTGAGCCAGTGAGGCACCCTGGCTATATACAATTCTTCATTTGTTTTCTGTTAGCCTTTTACCAAGAACAAATCTGAATGGTTATTACAAACCCAATTTTTGCCTACAGCAAAAAGTTCACTTACCACATAGATATAACTCTGGAGGGTGGAGGGGGGGAGGATAGGTCAGCACTAAATGCCATTTAGAATTTAGAAAAGGATTAGGTGAATCCAGGGAGCAAATTTTTCTGGCTGAAAGGTGAGGAGGACTGAGATGGTTGGAAAGGAAAGGAGAAGACATTCTTAAGCAGGTGGACAGTACATGAAGAAAGGCACAGATGGACGGTCTCTGGGAGCTGGTGGTAGGTTCCAGAGACAGAGGTGGGAGGCATGCCTCGGCAGGTGCACTTTGAAAGGCTTTGAACACAGGTGTCTGAGACCTACTTTTAAGAGGCATAAGGACGCCACATGGAGATGCTTTTTCTTTGTTTGAGATTTGTGTGTATGTGTGTGAAGATTTTAATGAGTCTCCTTCCAAAGAGTATAGTACAGATGGAAAGAAGGAGAAAGAAACAGCACATGGTATTTCTTTTTTTTTAAATTTTTTTTTTAATGTTTTATTTATTTCTAGGAGAGAGACAGAGAGAGAGACAGCGTGAGCAGGGGACGGTCAGAGAGAGAGGGAGTCACAGACTGAAACAGGCTCCAGGCTCTGAGCTGGCAGTCAGCACAGAGCCCGACGCAGGGCTCGAACCCACGAACTGTGAGATCATGACCTAAGCGAAAGTCGGACGCTTAACCGACTAAGCCACCCAGGCGCCCCCAGCACATGGTATTTCTGTGGACTGGAGAAACCAGCACTACTTTAGCCAGATGAGTGAGGTCAACCCCAGTCAGTCACAAATCATTGTGACACTATGTACTCGCGTTATGATGTGATGAACACGGCACTCTACTTTTGTGACCCTCCACTAAATGTTGCTGTGAACCTAAAACAGCTGTAAAAAATAAACTTTTAATTTTTTTATTTTTTAATAACCCCAATCTGATCATGGGAAAAACAGATAAATTCCAACAGAGAAGCATCCTACAATATATCTGGCCAATACTCCTCAAAACTGTCAAGGCCATCAAAAACAAGGAAAGTCTGAGAAATTGTCATAGCCAAGGGGAGCCTAAGGATACACGATAGCTAATATAGCTAATATACTGTGGTATGGTATTCTTGATGCGATCCTGGAACAGAAAAAGATACTAAGTAAAAACAAAGAAAAGCTGAAAAAGACTATGAACTTGAGTTAAATATACTGTATCAGTATTGGTTCATTAATTGCAACAAAGGTATCATACTTGTAAAACGCTAAGTGCTAAGCGGGGAAACTGTGTGGAGGGGTATACGGAAATTCTGTACTATCCGCTCACTTGTCTCGCTAATCTAAACTTTTTAAAAATCCTGTTAATGAAAGAAATTTAATGAGTTGATAGGGAGAGCCAACACATTGCATTCACCAGGCACCAGGCACTGTAGTAGGCACTTACACAAAGACAATGCATTTAACTTCTGTCAAACTCCTAGCCTAGTACCTGGCACATCTTAGTAGATACTGGTCATCCCCTCCACCATACCATCATTTCTTATTCATCACCTTTGGTTAAGGTTTTTTGTTGTTTGTTTAGAACAACACAGAGGAGAGAATAGGAGCCTGGAATACAAGGACTCTTGAACTTGTCTGAAGAGTCCAAAGTCAGGGAGAGGCTGCCACCTACAGTGATTAAGGTGATAGTCCTCACTTGGGATGGTGGCAATGAGAAGGAATACATACAAATGCCTTTAATGCAGACCTCCACAGGGAAAAGGGCAGTTCTTTGTAAAGTATGGATCTTTACTGTTCTGTCTCTATGAAAGCTATTTCCTTTTGATTTTTTTTAAATGTTTTTTATTTATTTCTAGGAGAGAGAGAGAGAGACAGCGTGAGCAGGGGAGGGTCAGAGAGAGAGGGAGTTGCAGACTGAAACAGGCTCCAGGCTCTGAGCTGGCAGTCAGCACAGAGCCCGACACGGGGCTCGAACCCATGAACTGCGAGATCATGACCTAAGCGAAAGTCGGACGCTTAACCGACTAAGCCACCCAGGCGCCCCCCTTTTGATTTTTTTTGTAAGTTCACTTATTTATTTTTGGGAGAGGGAAAGAAAGAGAGCGCACAAGTACAAGCACCCAAATTGGGAAAGACAGAGAGAGAAAGAGGGGAGAGAGAGAGAGAGAGAGAGAGAGAGAGAGAATCCTAGGCAGGCTCTACTCTCTCCTCACAGAGCAGGAGTCAGAGACGGGGCAGGAAGCGGGGCTCAGTTTCACCAGCCCATGAGATCATGACCTGAGCAGAAATCAAGAAGTCAGCTGCTCAACCGACTGAGTCACCCAGGATCCCCTCCTTTTGTTGTTTAATCTGAGGTGCCAGTAGGCAAGTTCAGAGAGGGCTTAATTTTTCCAGTTATTCTGTTGAATTCCTAGTTCCTGCCCCAAACCAGAAACCAGAACATGACAAAGCAACCAAACACAATTAAAGATATTATGTTGCCCTTGGAGGGTTTTTCCTTTGCCTTAGAAGTCAATTTGCATTGCTTTGGACTTTTCCTTTAAAAAAATTTTTTTTAAATGTTTTATTTACTTCCGAGAGAGAGAGAGAGCAAAGGAGGGTCAGAGAGAAAGGGAGGTACAGAATCTGAAACAGGCTCCAGGCCCTGAGCTAGCAGTTAGCACAGAGCCCGATGTGGGGCTCGAACCCATGAACAGTGAGATCATAACCTGAGCAAAGTTAGAGGCTTAACCCACTGAGCCGCCCAGGCTCCCCTGGACTTTTCCTTTTTTAAACAAGTTCTACCACAGGTTCATTTACTCCCTGAATAGAGAAAGACGGAAACAGAACTGCCCTTTGAGCCAGCTCTAAGAGTGAAAGGGAACTGCTAGCTAGATAAGTAAACTGTCTGTAGGCCAGCAGCCTGCCCTGAAACTTGTAAGCCACCCTAAGGAGAGACTAGCAGCAACCACAATCTCAGGGCTGCCTGTGAAGGAGTTTGTGACTTTTACAAATGTAAGCCACATGACCATCCGTCCTTTGATACCATTTGTCCCCCATCAACAGCAAGAGGGCCAGGTTATTACAAAGCCTAGTACATCCTCATTGCATTTCTCACCTCTACTCAAATTCTTCCCTTAATCAAATCTAGAACTTTGCAAAAGAAAACATAAATAACTATGGGGGTTCGGGATTAGTTCAGCCTAGGGAGGCACTACAAGAGCACTTTGGAACAAAGGGCTGAGTCAGCATCCAGGCTAATTAGCCGGCCTTGTCCAGGGCTGCCATAAAGGGAAAAAACTGGGTAGCTCGTTATCAGGGACCTAGGCCCCAAAGCCCCGTGAAACAGTAAATTCGGTTTAAAAATAGCTCGTTATCCAGAAAGCCGCCTAGGCTAAGGTTTCCTCTGCAGGCAGACCTGGCGACCAGCCAGGGCTGAGTGATGAGGGGGAAACAACGTGGACAGGCCACCACAGTCGCTAGGGAGGAGGGGCAGGAAGGGTGGAAAGGACGAAGGGTGCGCAGCACGGAGGCTGGCCTGAAGCCACAGGAGGGAAAGCGGGGCAGCCTGGAAAGACGGGGCGCTCCGGGCGCGAGGGCGCGAGGCGTGCCCCGGGGCGCTCCGAGGCCCCTCTCCAGCGGGGCGGAAGCGTCTATCTTCTCCTTTCTTCCGGGGTGGGGGTGAGTGCCGGCCCGGAGGCCAGCTCGGAGGGCGGGAAGGGCGGGCAGGAAGGGGCCGGGTGAGGCCGGCGGCGGGACCGCGCAGGGGGGCGAACTCACCCCTGGCCCCTCCCCGACGCGGTAGGTGAGCAGAACTTGGAAGCGCTCGCCTGCCGGGCAGGGCTGCGGAAGGGCCACGCACAGGGCCTGGCCGTAGTGCGAGAAGGGCTGCGTCCGGAAGGGCACGGGCTCCGTGGGCTGCTCCTCCGCGCCGGACCGCTGTCGCCGCAGCGCCGCCGCCGTCACCTCGAGGCACGGGTGCGAGTCGAGCCGCAGCTCGGTGGCGCCCTCGGGCGCCAGGCAGCACAGCTCCAGGACCGCGGTGCCGCTCAAATTCCGGCTGCCCGGGCCGGGCCCCGGAGGCCCGAACTCGGCCCGCAGGTCCAGGTGCAAGTGCAGCATCTTGAAAGCCCGGAAATTGGAGGCCGAGGCCACGTCCACCGCCTGCGCCGAGCGCAGCGGCCGCGGGGCCGCGCAGCAGCCGCTCGGAGCCCCGTCGCTCGCCATGGTCCCACAGCGCCGTTGAGCGAGCGCGGGGAATCCCACCGGCTCCGCTGACTGCAGCGGGAAGCCCCGCCTCCAGCGCCCTGCCCCGCTGCAGGCTCCGCCCCTCCGACCACGCCCCCAGGGAGACCCGGGCTGGGTCACGCCCCTCTCCAAGAACGTGAGATCTGACCACACACCTCTCCCTTGCTCACCAAGGCTCCACTCTTCCAGCTTTATACGAGGTACCTCTGGACTTTGGAAAGAAGGTACAGCGGGATAATTTGGTCCACATTTGCCCAAATCGTACTGCGATGTTACAGTAGTCCGATTGGCAGTACCTTTCTCTGCTGACGTTTCAGTTTCCTAATCTTCCAGGAAGGTAGCAGAATGTAGATTGAGCCCTGGATCGGAAGAGTCAGAGTTCAAGATCTCACATTCTGAGCTCGACCAATTATTAGGACTGTGTGTCATCTTGGGCAAATCACTGTTAACAAAGATGAATCTCTCCAAGCCCCTTTCTGGACCTATTAGATAGTAGTAATATCTATCTCACGAGTTAATTGTGGGAACTCAATGGGGGTAATTTGTCTAAGCACACTTGGTGAACACAGAATTCCTCACCAGATCAAGGTTCATCCCAGGAGACCCCAAGCACACCTATTTTTCCATTCTTCCGCCACGGAATAGTGAATCAGCACGGTACACCGTAACGGCTTGGCTGTCCACAGTGTGTTAGTTTTATTTCCCGGATTGTGTTGAACCAGGGTTGCCTCTACTTTATACTTTGTTTCTCTTCTGTATGAATGGGGTTGCGATAGCCCTTCTGTGAATAGGAGCCAGTCAGTGACGATATTTTCACGGATCAGGTAGGAAATGAGATTTTTAAAGACAATGCAGGGAGTTTTTCATAAAACTCAAAAAAATTTTTCATAAAAAATAGTATGTGTTTCCTACTGTTAACCGTGTTAAACTTTTATTTTATGAAATGTTTAGTTTTTAAAAATCCCATATAAGGTCCATGTTTTAACTTAACTTGTCAGTGAAATCCAAAAACTTTGGAAAAGTACTTTTCTGTGGCTTTAAGCTCAGTACTTGGTCACTGTTAGACATTCAATATATCTGCCTCCAAATTATTCATTCTCTGATGCAGTGCATTTTTGTTGAGCATTTACTATACACCAGCCATTAGGCTGGGTACTAGGAATACAATTTTAACAACTCTGCCACAGTCCCAGTCCTTGTGGTGTTCACAGTCTAGCTCATATTTTAACTGACAGACCAAAAAACAAACAAACCAGGTCATGACAATTCCATGTGCTGGGCTATTCTCTGGGAAGAAAACTATGTTATGGGTACCCAAGGGAGAGACACAAACCCTTATCTTTACAGTTAAATATTGCTGGAGCAAGAGGATCTATTATCTGTGGCCATGGGAGAAAACATTTATGGAGTTCTGTTTCTCCTTTTAGCATTAAAAACTTTCTGTGAATATTCCCATTGTTCCTATTTCTGCTTCCCTTCATGGCTTCCCGGGTCTGATTTATCTCTAGATGGAATTTGTAACAACTCACAGCAGATTCAGGAAGGACTTCTTCTCTATAGAAAGATACTGCAGATACTTTACAAAGATACTGAGTGGGTCAGTCGGTTAAGTGTCAGACTCTTTTAATTTCAGCTCAGGTCATGATCTCACAGTTGGTGGTAGTGATCCCTGCATCTGGCTCTTCACAGACAGCATAGAGCCTGCTTTGGGTTCCCTCTCTCCTTGTCTCTCTGCCCCTTCCCTACTCCCCCCCTTTCTCTCTCTCAAAATAAATAAACTTAAAAAAAAAAAAGACTGTAAAAAAAAAAAAAAAGACTGCAGACACAACCTACCTCTGCCCCAAATCACTTTCATTATTTATTTACTTTTTAATGTTTAGAATGCAACACAGCTTGCATATTTCAAAATAATGGCTTGAAATCTTCTAGAATTGATGAAAATCATGATTTTATAGGCTTAAAAGTCACAACAAATTCCAAACAACAGAAAAATCTACATATAGGCATGTTTTAGTAAAGCTGAGCAAGCCCAAGACAAAAGATCTTATGAACAGCCAAAGAAAAAAAAGACAGATTACTTCTAAAAGAATGAGGGTTGTAAGTTAGATCAGCAGCAGAGCTCTCATTAATAATGAAAGCCAGAGATATTATCTTCAAAATACTGAAGGGGAAAAAAAGAGTGTCAACTGAGAATTGTATATATACTAAAATATTATTCAAGAGTGAAGGCAAACAGATTTTTAGATAACAAAAATTTAGAGTGTTTACCCTTTTTTAAAGTTTATTTATTTTGAGAGAGACAGAGACAACGTGAATGGGAAAGGGGCAGAGAGACAGGGAGTCAGAGAATCCCAAGCAGGCTACATACTGTCAGTTCAGAGCCCCATGTGGCTGGGACTTGAACCAATGAAACCGGGAGATCATGACCTGAGCCAAAACCAAGAGTCAGATGCCCAACTGACTGAGACACCCAAGTGCCCCAAGCATCCTACTCTTGATTTTGGTTCAAGTCATGGTTTCGTGGTTCATGGGTTTGAGCCCTGCATCAGGCTCCGCACTGACAGTGTGAAGCTTGCTTGGGATTAATTCTCTCTCTCTCTCTTTCCCCCTCTCCCTCTGCCCCTTTCCCACTCATTCTCTCTCTCTCAAAATAAATAGACTTAAAAAAATGAAGAATATAATTACCTGTCAGTGTTCTAGCTCCCAAATTGGGGAGTGTACCTAATAATATAGGCTCAAAATAGATTTAAACAACTACAACAGAATTACAAGAGAAAATGGACAAATTCACCAACAGAATGAGAGACCTTATACATCTCTCTCAGTAATTAGCAGCTCAAACAGACAAGAGTCATATAGACATAAAAGATCTGTACAAAAATGTCATGATCTTGACCTGATCAACAGAGAGCAAACTTCCGCACCTAACAATTAGAGAAAACATCGTTTTCAAGCACACTTAAGATAATTACAAAAACTAACCATAGGTGGGCCATGAACAAGTCTCAACAAATCAAAGAATCAGTGGCATACAGAACATTCTTCTAACTGCAGTGCAATTAAGTTAAAACCAACGTTGGGAGACAATGCTCCATGGGTCACATGCCTTTCTGCATATCTTACAGAAGGAGGCACTGACTGTCTTTTGTTCTAAGACTATCTTTTCAAGAATATTTGTATAGCAAACTTTGCAAGATAGTGACTCCCTCTGGAGCTAAGGGTAGGTTTACTTACCATACTGGTTCTCAACTAGGGGCACTTTTGCCCCCTAGAAGATATTTGACAATGTCTAGAGATATATTTAGTGGTTACACCTGGGAGAAGAGGCACTGATGGCATCCAATAGGCAGAAGCCAGGGATGCTACTTAACAATCTACAACGCACAAGGCCGGTCCCCACAACTGGAAATTGTGCAACCCCAAACGTCCACACTGGCAAGGCTGACCAACTCTGGCTTATAACCTCAGAAGTTACAGTGTCTCCCTCTGGAACAAAGGGAATGAAGGTAACACGTTAGTTAAAGAAAAGAGCAGGATGCTATTGTGAAACTCAAGGTCCTTCTCCTATAATGCAACTCATCCTATATGCAGGCATCCGTCTAGATCCACCCATGGGACTTGGGGGCAAAGGGAAACAGTACAAATGCTGATCCTCTGGATATTGCTATTACTGTAATAATCTATCCTTTGTTTTTGAAACCCACAAATATGAGTGGAAAGCAAAATTGCATAAGAATACATGTAGCATACCATTTATATTCATTTGCATATGGTTTAGTAATAGCTGCAAATATAGTAAAAATACAAAGACATCTGACCTCTACTGGGGGTGGAGGGCAGTATAAAAAATAATACAAGCACCCTTTCAAAGAGAAGACTAGATAAGCTACAATCTAAACCAATCAAACAACTATCATCCTAGGACAGCCTCCTAGCCAAGAATCTGGAGACACAGGCATCAGAAGGATAAGGCGAGTGGGGTCTCTTACCTGGGGTAGATGCAACCAGACACCAGTACTTAAATTCCGTTAGACAGTTAATGAATTGGTGAAGGCCAGAAGTGGACTAGCGGACCACAGGAAGTGGAGTCTGTGCCCTCTTACAGGTTTTCCTCTACAGGCTCATAGAAGAGATCAGAAAGGGCCCCAAGAGGGGTGCCTGGGTGGCTCAGTTGGTTAAGTGCCCGACTCCTGATTTTGGCTCAGGTCATGATCTGATGGTTCGTGAATCTGAGCCCCACACCGGGCTCTGTGCTGAGGAGAGGGTACAACAGCCAGAGCTGAAAGGCATGACCCACTGGGATGCTTTTCCCCTAAAGAGCGTAAACTTTAATCTGTAGGGAAAGGGCAAAAACAGTCATCCTTAGGGTGCTGGCAAAAACTCACTTGCAGTTGGGGGAAGGGAACAGAAAAAAAAAGACAATATGTCCCAGGGGGATGGGCAGGAATTTTTGCTGGGTCCCGAAAGACAAGGGAGGAAGAGCCAAGGAAAATAAAGCTACCCTCCTTAGGCAGGGACGTGCTACCTACACCTACCTAAACCTGAGGCCTAACCAAACAAGGAACACTCCACCACCACCCTCCCAAGCTAACGAACTTCCAGAAACCAGTAAAAGTGGAATATTGGTGGGAGAGAGATGGGAGAACAAAAGCACGCAGAAGAGATGTCCTCTCGTGTGCAGTCCTAAAGAGAAGTCCTAAAGCTGAGGGCACACACTGCTCTGGCAAATAACCACCCTAAAACCCAGATAGGACTATAGGAATTTTTTTTTAATTTTTAAAAAATTTTTTTAAATGTTTTATTTATTTCTAGGAGAGAGAGAGAGAGAGAGAGAGAGAGACAGCGTGAGCAGGGGAGGGTCAGAGAGAGAGGGAGTCACAGACTGAAACAGGCTCCAGGCTCTGAGCTGGCAGTCAGCACAGAGCCCGACGCCGGGCCCGAACCCACGAACCGCGAGATCATGACCTAAGCGAAAGTCGGACGCTTAACCGACTAAGCCACCCAGGCGCCCCTTTTTTTAAAAATTTTTAATGCTTATTTATTTTTGAGAGAGACAGAGTGCGAGAGGGGTAGGAGCAAAGAGAGGGAGATACAGAATCTGAAGCAGGATTCGGGATCTGAGCTGTCAGCACAGAGCCCAGCACGTGGCTCAAACTCACGAACCGTGAGATCATGACCAGAGCCGAAGTTAGCCCACTGAGCCACCCAGGCGCCCCTATAGGAATTTGATGCCTGTGATGCACTGAAAGTGACCTTAGCAACAACAAACCTCAAATCCAGAGCAAACCCCAACTAGACTAACTCATCCCTTACCTCCATTAAATACTAGGAAAGGCATTTCCATTTCCAGATATAAATTTTATGTACCTCAGTGTCTGCTATATCCTATAATAGGTCTGATTTAAAAAAAAAAATTGAAGTACATGAAAACATCAGAACTAGATAAAAATGTGACCCAGATGTCAGGATAGGGAATTTAAAATAATTATGATTAATATGTTAAAGAGTCTGATGGAAAAGATGAGTAATATGCAAGATGGACGTAATCTCTGCAAAGAGATGGAAACTATTTTTAAAAAATCAAGTGGGGGGCCCCTGGGTGGCTCAGTTGGTTAAGTGTGTGACTTTGGCTCAGGTCATGATCTTGCGGTCCATGAATTCAAGTCCTGAGTCAGGCTCTTTGCTGATAGCTCAGAGTCTGGATCCTGCATCAGATTCTTTGTCTACTTCTCTTTCTGCCCCTCCCCACTCGTACTCTGTCTCTCTCTCTCTCTAAAATAAACAAACATCAAAAAAAAATTTTTTTTTAATCAAGTGGAAATGTTAGAAATGCAAAACACAATACCAAAGATGAGAAATGCCTTTACCAAGCTCATCCGTAGACTCAACACAGCCAAAGAGATTTAGGCAAGTCAGTAGAAATTACCCAACTTAAATACAAAGGAAAAACATAGGAAACAAAATATGACATCCAAGAGCTGCTGGACAATATCAAACAGTCTAACCCGTCCATAATTGGAATCCCAGAGAGTGAAATATGAAGAAAAAACCCCAAGAATTTTCCAAAAGTTACAACAGACATGAAACCACAAAGAGGCTGAGAAAGGAAAATGCCAAATAAAGTACACCTTAGCATATCATATTTTTAAAAACACAAAGAAAAAATCTTGAAGACAGCCAGAGAGTAAAAGACATACAGGGGAACAAATATAATTATAGTAAACTTTTTAAAAAATTAAAAAAAAATGTTTTATTTATTTCTGAGAGAGAGAGAGAGAAAGACAGCATGAGCAGGGGAGGGTCAGAGAGAGAGGGAGACAAAGAATCTGAAACAGGCTCCAGGCTATGAGCTAGCTGTCAGCACAGAGCCCTACGCAGGGCTTGAATCCACGAAACGTGAGATCATGACCTGAGTTGAAGCCTGGCATTCAACTGACTGAGCCACCCAGGCGCCCCTAATTATAGTAAACTTCTAGTCAGAAACAATGTAAACCACACATCGATGAAGTGACTAAAGCACTAAAAGACAAAAAAACCTGTTAACCTACAGAAAATATTTTTTTTAAGTTTATTTTGAGAGAGAGAAAGGGAATGCATGCAAGCAAGCAAGCAGGGGAGGGGCAGAGAGAGAAAAAGAGAGAGAAACCCAAGTAGGTTCCACGCTGTGAGCACAGAGCCTGATGGGGAGCTTGATCTCATGAACCCTGAAATCATGACCTGAGCCAAAATCAAGAACTGCTTAATGGACTCAGCCACCCAAGCACACTGTTTTGCTTTTTTTTTTTGATGAAAAAAAAAGGCTCCACTCTCAGTGTGGAGCCTACTTGGGATTCTCTTTCTCTCCCCTGCTTGCCTACACACATACATACTCTTTCTCTCTCTTAAAATAAATAAACTAGGGGTGCCTGGGTGGCTGAGCTGATTAAGTGTATGACTTTGGCTCAGGTCATGATCTCTTGGTTTGTGGGTTTGAGCCCCATGTAGGGATCTATGCTGACAGCTTGGAGCCTGGAGCCTGTTTTGGATCCTGTGTCTCCCTCTCTCTTTCTGCCCCTCCCCTCGCTTATGCACGTGCCCTTTCTTTCTCTCAAAAATTAAAATAAATTAATAAATATTAAAAAAATAAATAAACTTTAAAAAATGAAGAGGAACTACTTTCTTGGACAAAAGCCAGAGAATTAAGTGCTAGCAGACCTGATCTACAAAAAAAGTTAAAGTTTTTTTTCATTTAATGTTTTTTCTATATTTCGAGAGAGGAGGACACATGGATGTGATGGGGGAGGGGCACAGAGTGGGAGAGAGAGACCAAGCAGGCTCTACGCTGTCAGCCCAGAGCTCCACTCCAGGCTGGATCTCACAAACCGTGAGATCATGACCTGGGAGGAAATCAAGAGTCAGAGACTTAACCAACCAAGCCACCAGGCACCCCTAAAGGAAGTTCTTCAGACATAAGGAATATGGTATCAGACAGAAACCTGACTTCATATAAAGGGTGCTAGAAATAGAGTAAATGTAGGTAAAATAAAGTTAATCTTTTTCTTATTTTTAATTGACCTAAAAGAGGGGTTGGCAAAATTTTCTCTACAAGGCAAATATTTTAGGCTTTGTGGGCCTCATGGTCTCCGTTGTAACCACGTAATTTTGCCTAATAGTATGAAAGCAGCCATTGCCAAAACAAAAACAATTATTGCAGCTACGTGCCAATAAAACTTTATTTCTAGGTATTCAAATGTCAGTTTCATTTAAGTCTCATGTATCATGAAATTTTTTTCTTTTGATATTTTCCTACCATTAAGAAATTAAAAAATTTTTTTTTAATGTTTTTTTTTTTTAAATGTTTTATTTATTTCTAGGAGAGAGAGAGAGAGAGAGAGAGAGAGACAGCGTGAGCAGGGGAGGGTCAGAGAGAGAGGGAGTCACAGACTGAAACAGGCTCCAGGCTCTGAGCTGGCAGTCAGCACAGAGCCCGACGCGGGGCTCGAACCCACGAACCGCGAGATCATGACCTGAGCGAAAGTCGGACGCTTAACCGACTAAGCCACCCGGGCGCCCCTTTTTTTTAATGTTTTATTTATTTCTAGGAGAGAGAGAGAGAGAGAGAGACAGCGTGAGCAGGGGAGGGTCAGAGAGAGAGGGAGTCACAGACTCTGAAATAGGCTCCAGGCTCTGAGCTGGCAGTCAGCACAGAGCCCGACGCGGGGCTCGAACCCACGAACCGCGAGATCATGACCTAAGCGAAAGTCGGACGCTTAACCGACTAAGCCACCCAGGCGCCCCATCTACCATTAAGAAATTTAAAAACCATTCCTAATTTGCAGTCCATACATAAAGAGGTGGCAGAGGGAATGTGGCCTCTGGGCCTTGCTTTGCTGACTTCTGTTCTGACAACAGCCTACCGTACAGAGCAAAAGCAGCAGCAATGTGTTGTGTGTCCACAGGATACAGAAAAGTAAACTATAGCACAACAGAAAAAAGGATGGGAAGGAAGAACTGAGAATAACTGTTGTAAGGTCCTTACACTACATGTGAAGTGATATGATTATACAGATGTATATTGTAAACCTTAAATTTCTAAATATGTATAAATAAGAAGCTCATAGAGGAGATAAAATAAGATCATTAAAATGTTCAGGTAACACAGATGAAGCAGAAAAAGAAGAAAAAATAAACGTAAGAAATGAAATAAATAGAAAACAGCATATAAGATAGTACCTTTTAATCCAACCACATCAATTATCACAGCAATGTGATTACACCTTAGAAGACGTTGTTAGATTGACTAACAGAGCAAGACACCAACTATGTTGTATAAAAGAAACACACTTTATTATTATTATTTTGTATTTGAGAGACAAAGAGTGTACCTGGATGGGGGGGGGGGAGGGAGAGGGAGAGGGAGAGAGAGAATTTCAGGCACACTCCAGCACAGAGCCTGAGCCTGATGTGGGCTGGACCCCATGACCCTGGGCTTATGACCCAAGCAGAAATCAAGAGCTGAACACTCAACCAACTGAACTACCCAGGCACCCCTGAAAGAAACTCACTTTAAAGACTATTAAATAGGTTAAAAGTAAAAGGATGGGAAAAAAATATAAAACTAAGCAAATACTAACTAAACAAAAGAAAGTTGGAAACGTTATATTAATATTAAAGTAAGTTTCCGAATAAGGAATGTTATCAGAGATAAAGAGGAATTCTACATAATGATAAAGGGGTCAATTCCCCAAAAACACGCAACCCTAAAGGTGATTAAGCTCACAACAGAGTTTCAAAGTACACGAGGCAAAACCTGATAGAACTGAAGGGGAAACAGACAAATCTACAACTATAGTTGGAGATTTCAATACTCACCTCAGTAATTGATAGAACAAATGAATAGAAAATCATTAAGGATATATAAAATCTGAACACCATCAGCCAAATAGACCCTATTCTGAACCATAAAGCAAACCTTAACATGTTAAAAAGAACAGAAATCATACAAAGCATTTCCAAATGATAACAGTATTAAATTAGAAATCAGTAACAGAAAGATATCTGAAAATGCCCATTTATTTGAAATTTTACTTTATTTATTTATTTATTTTTAAAATATTTTTATTTATTTCTAGGAGAGAGAGAGAGAGAGACAGCGTGAGAAGGGGGGGGGTCAGAGAGAGAGGGAGACACAGACCCCGAAATAGGCTCCAGACTCTGAGCTGGCAGTCAGCACAGAGCCCAACGCGGGGCTCGAATCCACGAACCGCGAGATCATGACCTAATCGAAAGTCGGAAGCTTAACCGACTAAGCCACCCAGGCCCCCCTTTATTTATTTATTTTTAATTTATTTCTGAAAGAGAGAGAGTGTGTGAGCAGAGATGGTCAGAGAGAGAGGGAGACACAGAATCTGAAGCAGGCTCCAGGCTCCAAGCTAGCTGTCAGCACAGAGCTTGATGCAGGGCTCGAACCCATGAACCATGAGATCATGACCTGAGCCAAAGTCCGATGCTTAACTGACTAAGCCACCCAGGCGCCCCTACGTTTTTTATTTAAAAAAATTTTTTAATGTTTATTTTTGAGAGAGAAATACAGAGCATCAGCAGGGGAGGGGCAGAGAGGGAGGGAGACACAGAATCTGAAGCAGGCCCCAGGCTCAGAGCTGTCAGCACAGAGCCTGATGTGGGGCTTGAACCCACAAATGTGAGATCATGGCCAGAGCCAAAGTCAGATGCTTAACCAACTAAGCCATCCAGGCACCCCAGAAATTTTATTTTTAAATGTTTATTTATTTGAGAGAGAGCACAAGCAGGGGAGGGCAGAGAGAGAGAGAGAGAGGGAGAGGGAGAGGGAGAGGGACACACAATCTGAAACAGGCTCCAGGCTCCGAACTGCCAGCACAGAGCCTGATGCAGGGCTCGAACCCATCAACTGTGAGATCATGACCTGAGCTGAAGTTGGATGCTTAACTGACTAAGCCATGCAGGAGCCCCTATTTGAAATTTTAACATACACACACACACACACACACACACACACACACACACACACACTCATTCATTCATTCATTCATTCATTCATTCATTCATTCATTTTTTAAGCAGGCTTCACGCCCAGCTCAGAGCCCAATGTGGGGCTTGAACTCACAACGCTGAGATCAAGACCTGAGCTGAGATCAACAGTTGGACAATTAATGGACTGAACCACACAGGCACCTAAAAACACCTTTAAATAATCCATGGTTCAAAGAGGATAGGTCAACAGAAATTTAAAAATATTTTGAATGAAGTGAAAATGTGTCAAAATTTGTGGAATATAGCTAGCACAGTGCTTAGAGGGAAGTTTACAGCATTAATTAAATGGTTATATTAGAAAGAAAGTTCTCAAATCAATCATCTAAGCTTCACTCTTAAACCAGATAAGGGGCAAGGGGGTGGCTCAGTCAATTAAGTGATTAGCTTGGTTTTGGCTTGGGTCATTTTCCATGGTTCCTGGGGGTCAACTCCACATTGGGCTCTGGGCTAACAGCAAAATGAGTGGACTTGCTTGGGATTCTCTCTCCCTCTCTCTCTCTGCCCCTCCCCTGCTCGTGCTGTGTGTGTGTGTGTATGCTGTTTCTCACTCTTTCTCTCAAAATGAATAAACATTTTAAAAAAAGAAACTACATAAGAGTAAACCAAACTCAAAGCAAGAAGAACGAAACAATGAAGGCATAAATCAATAAAATTGAAAACAGAAAAACAATAGAGAAAATCATTGAAAATTATTCTTTGGAAACAAGTCAATAAAATTGATAAACATCTACCTAAACTGACCAGGGATAAAAAAGAGAAGACACAAATTATCACTATCAGGAACAAAAGAAGGTATCAGTATGGATATCCTAAACATTAAAAGGACAACAAAAAGAAATACTATAGATAAGTCTGTGTATAAATTTGACAACACGGATGAAACAAATTAAGTCTTTGAAAGACACAAACTACCAAGTCACTCAAGAAGGAATTTATAATCTAAAACGTCCTGTATCTATTAAAGAAACTGAATCTGTAGTTTAAAAAACTTCCAAAAAAAGGGCACCTGGGTGGCTTAGTTGGTTAAGCGTCCGATTTTGGCCCAGGTCATGATCTCATGGTTTGTGAGTTTAAGCCCCATGTCCGGCTCTGTGCTGACAGCTCCGAGCCTGGAGCCTGCTTCAGATTCTGTGTCTCCCTCTCTCTGTGCCCTTTCCTGCTTGTGCTCTATCTCTGTCTCTCAAAAATAAAGATTAAAAACTTAAAAAAAAAAAACAAAACCTTCCAACAAAAAAACCCTCCAGGCTCAGATGGTTCCTATCAAATGTCTGAATTTTATCAAACATTTACAAAAGAAATGATACCAATTCTACATAATCTCTTTCAGACAACAGAAAAGGTAAAAACAATTCTGAACTCATTTTTCAAATCAGTATTACTACTCTAATGCCAAAACAAAGGTATCACAAGAAAACAGACCAATATTCTTCATGAACAGGGATGCAAAAATCATCACCAAAACATTAACAGATACAGAAATATATAAAAAGGTTAATACATCATAGCTTAGTGGGGTTTATCTTGGTGGTGTAAGCCTGGTTCATTTTTGAAAACTAATCAATGTAATTCATTATGATGACAAACTAAAGAAAAGCCATATGATGATCTCAATGAGTGCAGGAAAAGCATTTGATGAAATCCACTCATGACCAAAACAAACAAGCAAACAAAAGCTCTCAGCAAACTAGGAATAGAAGGGAACTTCCTTAACCATATATGGAGAATCTACAAAAATTGTACCGATAACATACTTAATGAAGACTGAATACTTCCCTTTCAAGATAGGGAACAAGGCAAGGATGCCCTCTCTTACTGGATTTCCAGTGCAGTAAAGCAAGAAAAAGAGAAAAAAGCCACACAGATTGGAAATACAGAACTGTTTCTACTCCAGACAACATAACTGTTTACAGAGAACATCCCAAAGAATCTACAAAAATGATCCTAGAACCCGTAACAATTCGTCACATTTGCAGGATACAAGATCAATACATAAAAATCAATTGTATTTCTATCTCCTAGTAATGAACAATAAAGCTTGAAATTTTAAAAATACCAGTTTTCATTCCCAAAATGAATTAGGAAAATGAATTAGGTTTAAATCTAACAAAATATATGCAGGATCTATGTGCTAAAAACTATAGAATACTGAGGAAACTCCATCTTTTCCAGCAGGCTTTTTTGTAGATATCAACAAGTTCATTGTAAAATGTATAGGGAGATGCAAAAGATAGAATAGCCAAAGCAATTTTGAGAAAGATGAACACAAAGTTGGACTTATACCACCCAATTTCAAAACTTAACATAAAGCTGTAGTGCAATATCAATGAAAGGTAGACGTGTAGAGCAATGGGACAGAATAGAGAACCCAGAAACAGATCCATACAACTAATTTTTTACAAATGTGCAAAAAATACAAATACAGGGCACCTGGGTGGCTCAATCGTTAAACATTTGACTTCGCCTCAGGTCATGATCTCACAGTTTGTGAGTCTGAGCCCCACATCCGATGAACTTGAGCCCTGCTTTGGGTGAGCATGAGCCCCACTTTGGGTGAACACAAGCCCCGCTTCAGGTAAAACACCTGCCCTGGTTGAGTCCCACACTCTCTCTGCCCCTCGCTCACTTGCACCCTCTCCCCGCCCCAAAATATATCAGGGTGCCTGGGTGGCTCAGCTGGTTAAACGGCCAACTTTGGCTCAGGTCATGATCTCACAGATCATGGGTTCAAGCCCCGTGTCTGGCTTTGTGCTGACAGCTCAGAGCCTGGAGCCTGTCTCCCTCTCTCTCTGTCCCTCCTCTGCTCGCACTCTGTCTCTCCCTCTTTCAAAAATATACATTAAAAAAATTTTTTTAATACAAATACAATGTCTGACAAAGGACTTGTATCAATATATAAACAACTCTCAAAAACAAATAAGAAAAAGAATAGGTGAAGATTTCAATCACTTTCAGAAAAGATATAAAGATGGCAAATAAGCATATGAAAAGATGCCCAACATCGTTAGTCATGAGAAAAATGCAAATTAAAACCACAAGATACCACTATGTACTTTTAATTGCTAAATTTAAAAAACAAGAACAAAAATTGGTACTACCAAGTGCTGGAGGGGATGCAGAATGGCCAGAACTCTCATATGTTCCTGGTGGGAGTGCAAAATGGTAGTCAGTTTGGAAAACATTTTGGCAATTTCTTCCAAAATTAAATATATACCTACCTTATGACCCAGTAATCCTACATACTTCCCAAGAGAAATGGAAATGAAAACATGTTCACACAAAAATCAGTACGTGAATGCTTACAGCAGTTTTATTAGTAATACCCCAAAATGGGAGGGAAAAACCCCAAAGTCCTTCAGCTAGTGAATGAGCAATGGTACATCTGTACAATGGAATACTACTCAGTGATAAAAAGGAGCAGACTATTGATTCACACATCATGGATGAATCTTAAATGCACTTTGGTAAATGAAAGAAACCAGACCCAAGACTACGTATTGTATGATTCCATTTCTGTGGAATCTTGAAAAGATAAAATCAGAGACAGAAAACAGATCAGCGGTTACCATGAGTTGGAGGGAATGATTGACAAAAAAAGGGCAGCCTGAGAACATTTGTGGGCTGATGTAACTGTTGTGCGTCAAACTGGAGATACCTATCTGACTACATTTGTCAAAATCCATAGAACTGCACACCACAGAGTGAATACTATGAATATAAATTTAAAAAAAAATCCACCAGATGTGAAAGATGGAATGCATCATGCAGTAAATGAATCTCACTGTATTACCAATCAATCACATTACCAGTGAAAAGGGTGGGTAAAGAAATGTAAACAGTTCTGGAAATGTCTTGAGTAAATATTGATCACTAAAAACAATGGTGTACAAACACTGTACTCTAGTCGGCAAACTTGTTTCTCAGAGTTATGATTTAGCAATGCTGAATTACCTTATATGTAACGGGTTGAGTAAGAAATTATTAGATAATGAGTGTCATTATCTATAACAGGTTTCTTGCTGTTAGAAATACAGTTTAGGTCATTATCTCACGTTTGAGTTGGAGCCTCATAGAGCATGAGCTCGAGCCCCACATTGGGCTCCCTCCATGCTGGCAGTGGGGAGCCTGTTTGGGATTTTTGGTCTCCCTCTCTCAAAGTTTTGGACGATTTTTAAATTGGGTATAGATATATTTCATTCATTCACTCAATATTTATGGAATACCTATTACAGAATATATTCTTGACCTCAAATTCATTGGGGAGCCTGGGTGGCTCAGTCAGTTGGGCGTCCGACTTCGGCTCAGGTCATGATCTCGCGGTTTGTGGGTTCAAGCCCCGCTTCCGGCTCTGTGCTGACAGCTAGCTCAGAGCTTGGAGCCTGTCATCAGATTCTGTGTCATCCTCTCTCTCTCTCTGACCCTCCCTTGCTCATGCTGTCTCTCTCTCTCAAAAATAAATAAAACACTAAAAAAAAAAATTCAGTATCAGCGTCTATGGGGACTCAATCTGGCTTCTCCTGTGCTGTGTTGTAGGCCAGTCTTTCTTACAACTACTTTATTCTGCCATTGTAGCAAGAAAGCAGCCACAGACAGTACATATATGAATGGATGTGGCTGTTTTCCAGTGAGTTATTTACTGACACAGGCCGCATGTTCCTTGCTGATCCATGATTAGAAGAGAATTTGGACAGTTTTAACTAAAACTAACATACCACAGGGTGGAGCTATTATCATGCTTTTATACTCTGCAGACATTTCATATATGAAAACAGATGCACTTTCAATAGTAGATGCAGCTGTACTGTACATCATCCAAACTCTGACTCAGAAACTATTACATGCCAATTTCACACCATGTGTCAGATACTAAGTGAAAGAGGCATAAGCAGATGGGATCTTTCAGATGGGCATTTCAACCTTGAAACTGAGGTTCACTTCATTATTCCAGGAAAGACTGGGGAAAACCCCTTCTGTTTCTCCAATTGTTGATTCTGATAATTAAAATGATTTGGTTATTTTAACTTTTACTCTGGGCCCTACTTTAGTATACCAAAATTAGTTTTAGAATATTTACTACAAACTTCAGGTCCATATTTTAAGAAGATATTTATTAAAATCTAAACCACATAATTTTCTCTTTGCTGAACTTGAAAAAAAAATAATAGAACCCAAGTGGTAGGGATATGGGTGTTCCTGTAAGACTCCCCTGATAATCTTTTACTGGATGTGACAACAGATAGGGAAAGGAGACCTGGCTTGATCCAAGCACTCCAAGTAGGCTGCAGAGAAGGCACCTGAGTGGAGTCTTTGAAGACTGCCAGGCATGAGCCAGCAAAATAAGAGGGGGGCAGACAGAGGAAACAGTAGAGAAGCTCTTGGGTTGTAGTAAGGCACCTATGCCAGGACACCACAGATGCTTTGTAGGGCTTCAAGCAGAAAAATAAAGAAGTAATGGTTTGTTTTCCCCCTTTTATGCTTTCTTCCTCTAGGCCTCATCTCTACAGAAGTCTGAACTACTGCCCTGAAGCTAAGCTCAGCCATTAAGGGTAGAAAGCCTCTGCAGAAGAGCAAATCCTCTCCTAACTGCAAGATACAAAGAGTAAGGAGGGCATCAACCAAGTAGGAGAGGCAGGAAGCCTGGGAAACATACTGGCAAGGTTTTATTCTATCTAGTGTCCTGCATATGGCGGAATCAAACTTAAAGTTCTTCAAAAAGAATTAGTTTTCCATATTTTTCAACTTTTTTCTCTTCTACCCCACTCCTAATTCCAGAAAATTCATTTGTAACCAAGGATTGCTTCATATATGCTGAGTTGAAGACACCAGTGTTAGCCAATAAAATGGCAAAACCACCAACATCACATACACACAATCTTCAAAGAATAAGAACTCTCAAGAAAGGAACTTACTTCCCAAACTGATAGGCCATATAAGAGAAGGGATTTAGGAGACCTTGAGAATTGTATGCAAAACATGTGTGCAGCTTTTAATTGCTCTTCTGATGGATATCTACTTGTACTTGTGACTTTAAGTTAAAGAGCTATAGACTTAAAAACTATACAAAAAAGATACACAAATGGTCAACAAGCACGTTATCATTTGTCATTGGGAGTAATATAAACAAAACAAAATATAATTTTTTAAAAAGGAAAATAAGGGACACCAGGGTGGTTCAGTTGGTTAAGCAGCCAACTCTTGATTTTGGTTTAGGTCATGATTTCACCATTCATTGGGTTCAAGCCCTGAATCAGGCTCTGTGCGGACAGTGTGGAGCCTGTTTGGGATTCTCTCTCTCTCTCTCTCTCTCTCCCCTCCACCCCTGCTCAAGCACACATGCTGTCTCTCAAAAAGTAAATGGATAAACTTTTTAAAAATTAAAAAATAAATAAAAGAAAAAGAAATGTTGGCAAGGATGTGGAGAAATTGGAACCCTTCTGCATTGCAAGTGGGAACACAAAATGGTGCAGCTGCTATGAAAAAGTTTGGTGGTTCCTCAAAATTAAACCTCGAACTACCACTTGCCCAGTAATCCACTCCTAGGTGTATATCCTAAACAACTTTAAGCAGGGACTAACCCACGTTCATAGCAGCATTACCCACAGTAGTCAAAAGGTGGAAGCCACTCAAGTGTCCATCAACGGATGAATGAATGAATGAATAAAATGTGGTGTATATATACACAATTAATCAGCCATCAAAAGAAATGAAATTTCAGTATATGCTACAACACAGACCTTCAAACACTATGCTAAATGAAATAAGATAAAGTACTAACGCTGTAGGATTCCACTTATAAGAGGTACCTAGAAGGCAAATTCAGAGACAGGAAGTAGAATTATGGTTATTTGGGCCTGGGGGAGTAGGTTTGGGGAGGGGGAATAGGAAGTTATTGTTCAATGGATACAAAGTTTATGTTGGTGATCATGAAAAAGTTTTGGATATACATAATTGTGATGATTACCCAATACTGGACTGTATTTGAATGCCAGTGAACTCCACATTTACAAATGGTTAAACTGATGCATAGTATTTTATATATATCTTACCCAACACAAAAAAGATCAAACTACAATTAGCAATTAAATGCTTACTATGTGTATGGCATTGGGCCAAAAGGTAATGTGCATTTACTGCATCCACACAGATTTGTTCCCCATTTCGCACAGATGAACAGCGTCATGCCTTCTGTAAGGCCACATGTCATTTCCAATACAAGAAGTAAAATGGCCTATTCTGAAATACTAATCCATTTTCCAGACACAATCAGACCCCAAAATATACCCTTTATGAAAACTGGCTTCAGGGGACTTGAAACACATTAAAATCAGCATACATTTTATTTTCAAGCACGTTTAATAGACACTTTTCCAGTGCTACCATAGCCTCCATGAATTCTTTCATTTAGAATTGGAAGGAAGTTGTTTCAGGTGAGGTTGCTGATGATCAAAAATCAAGACACAGGAGCTCCAATGTAAAGAGAGTTTTACATCTGACATCTTCAAAACCAAGAAATAACATTTTCACTTTCAAAGTAGAGAATATTTTACCTCAGCCTTAAATGCAGAAAGTATTTACTGTGAGACGATCCATGGGTCCATGTTAACTCTGTGTAACTCTTCTCATACATCATTTACTTCAAGTGACATGAGAGCCTCACTTCATTATAAAACATGCAATTTTCAACGTACTTTTCAATGTTTGAAGTATTCAAGGATGAAAAGTAGAACCATACATCTTAAAATAAAGAGCAAGTTCCAGGAATTTTTTATTGTTTGACTGACAAAACACACAAAACCGGGCAGAGAGGTCCCCAAGGAAATGATGGTCATGCTTTGTTGCTGTCTGCCCTTTGGTCCTTCATCTTCTAAGCACTTGTTATTATTTTCTTTTAAAGATATTAGACATTTATTTTTATCACAAATGCAATCCAGGTGTGAATAAATAAATGTATTATCTTTTAACATCTGGCCCCCCCCCATGTTCCTTTAAATTGAAAAAAGAGCTAAGTGTCTCTTCAAAGCCTATTTGGCCAGAGCTGTCCCACCTACAGTCTTAAAAGCAGACTGTAACTTATCTTCTGAAATTCCTTCTTGAACTACAGCTCATTCTGGTAAAGAAATCCTGGGAAAGAAGTCCTATTGATATTGTCGATAGTCTCCAAAAGGTGAGGATGGTAACTGGGCTGAAGGCAACTGAGAGGGGTCTTCAGCAAACTGAGGACCTGCAATTAAGAAACAGAAGAATCTTAAAAACCACCTGAATATTACACAATTAAAAAGAACAAGTCTTTGTAGAGAGTAAATCGCTCAACTTAATAAAAATAAGGTGCTATCTTAGAGCTGTCATCTGAATTTCTGCTGCCTAATTTTCATGAGAGTGCCTCCAAAATTGGTGTAACATAACAGACTGGCTTCCCTTATGTTCCAGAATGAACAGCTCTCAACTGCTATGCCAGGAAAGTCAGATGGATTAATTGTACCAAGAAGTGAATTCAAATTGTTTTTTTTTTTAATGTTTATTTATTTTTGAGAGAGAAACAGTACAAGTGGGGGAGGGGCACAGAGAGAGGGAGACACAGAATCTGAAGCAGGCTCCAGGCTCTGAGCTGTCAGCACAGAGCCTGATGCGGGCCTTGAACCCACAGACTACGAGATCATGACCTGAACCTACGTCGGAGGCTCAACCAATTGAGCTACCCAGGTGCCCCAAAAAGTGAATTCAAATTTTTAAAGCAATTGTTGTAACAAGCTGCTATAAAGATTGGAAGAATCTCACATCTCTTGACATACTTTTCAGTAGCTATTTAAAATTATTTTCACAAAGTTTAAGTATCTTAGTCATGTTTTAAGAGAACTCAATAATCTAATTTATACACCCCAATGAAATAGAGAATGAATTCTGAAATGGGAAAACATTCCTAGCTTGCTGTAGATCAAAGTCTTGTAATATTTTATTCTTGATAGAGAGAAAGAGAGAGAGCACGCGAGTGAGCGAGCAGGGGAGAGGCAGAGAGAGAGGGAGATACAGAATCCTAAGCAGGGTCTAGGTTCTGAGCTGTCAGCATAGACAGCTGATAGGGGGCTCAAATCCACGAACTGAGAGAGCATGACCTAAACTGAAGTCAGATATTTAACCGACTGAGCCGGGTACCCAGGCACCCAAAATCTTGTAATATTTTAATTTTCAAAAGATGGGAGGAGGCCTGTGAACTAAGAAAAAAAATATGGTTCTTAAAAATTAAAAAAAGACTTTTATGGGAATAATTACAATTATTTTCCTCAGGGAAACGAAGACCAAAAAATAACTACAAAGAAGAGAGAAAGAGGGCAGTAGTAAAATTCCCTAAAGCTTTCCAAGGCTTCAATCCAATGATATAGATTTATTTTTCACTCTAAAGGCACTCTCTGTTCATTTCAGAGAAGTACAGAAGATACTGGGTGAGACAGGTAAACCAAAGGTAACCATTATTACTTAGACAGTTTCATCTAATTTTTGTCACTGGTTTAAAAACCTTCTCAGGGGCACCTGGGTGGCTCAGTCAGTTAAGTGTCTGACTTCGGCTCAGGTCATGATCTCACAGTCCATACATTCGAGCCCCGCGTCGGACTCTGTGCTGACAGCTAGCTCAGAGCCTGGAGCCTGCTTCAGATTCTGTATCTCCCTCTCTCGCAGACCCTCCCTGCTCACGTTGTCTCTCTCTCTCTCAGAAAAAACAAAACAAAAACATTAAAAATAAAAAAAAAATAAAAAATAAAAACCTTTTCATGTAAGTTAATGGGAAAAATATGATAATCTCTTCAAAGACTCCCCCCTCCCCAAAACAGCTTTTCAGAAACACATCTCCTGTCTCAAGTAAAATGCACTTCTTTAGAAAATTTCTTCTGAGGAAAAAAGCCTAAAGCAAAATAACCAAGACTAATTCCTATAAGAGATGTAACTTGGGGCGCCTGGCTGGCTCAGTTGGTAGTGTATGTGACTCTTGATCTCGGGATCATGAGTTCAAGCCCCAGGTTGGGCAAAGAACCTACTTAAAAATTTTTTTTTAAATAAAAAAAGACAGTGTAACTAATGTTTTTGTTATATCAGCTTCTCAATTTCTTTTTTTTTTTTTTCGTTCGTTCAGCTTCTCAATTTCTGAAAAAATGAAACTTTTCTGATGATTTAGACAAGTCTTCACACTAACGTGGTAAAAACAAACTAAAAAGCAAAATTAGAAAGTTTTCATCCTAACAGAGTATTAACTCAGAAGTAATGATTAAAAACCAGAAACAGAAGGTGAGAGGATCCAGAAGGTCCCTAGATCATCCCTGGCATCTACTGACCAGTGTGTATGACAAGTGTGCCAAAAAGACACTGAATCTCTCGGTAGGCACCTCAGGGAAATCAAATCAAACTGGGAGCTATGATCTATTCCTAACTCTATGCTGAATCTTTTCCAAGCTCCAAAAATAATTTTCAACTTGTGTTGCTATTCTGCATATTTCCTTCCCCAAATGCCAGGTCAAATTTTTCCTACTAAAATCCTCACAATTATCTCTCTACTTCCTTTCAACATCAAGGAATACTGTCCCTTTACAGACAAAGGGAATACTGGCCCCCCCTTACAGACAAATGAAATTTTCTGCAGTTATAAGGAAGTGCACAGTTTACTAGCTAAGCAGATATTCCATGACCATGTAATGATCACTTAACCCATAATTTAACTTTTCCCCACACATCAGATAAGAGGAACAATTAGCAACAAATTATTTTATCAACTTCTCAAAAAAATTTTCCCTGCCAACCCTAAAGTGGCCCTCCCAAACATAGCCACTTTCTACCACTATAGTTCATTCTCTTCAGAGCAAGCAACACAATCAAGTCTCATTTATCTGTTATTTATCTGTTAACATGTTAGTCTATCTTCTCCCACCAGAATGTAAGTCCTTGTTCACCACTATATCCCCAGCATCTAGAACAGGGCATGGCACATACACATATGTAAGAGGTTGTCCACTATCATTATTGTTATTGCATCTGCAGGGAACCTTCTTCAAGCACGTCTAAAACGGCTGGTAATTTCATACGGTAAGCACACGAGCACTGACAAAAACTGAGAACTATAAGAAAAATCGACGGCAAATCATCTCAGTAAAGCATTTTGGTGATTACGGTTAAACATGATAACTGTATCCACATCTACCTTTCCGAATTGAACCAGGGCCTATTATCATAATCTTCGTGAAGCACGGCAAATGTAGAAATCACAAACTAATACATTTTAGCAGACAAGAGAGGTTCCCTCCCATCATCAGGAGACCATTCCAGTGTTTGAGCTACGGTAGTAAGCAGAAAGAAGACTCACCATTGGGAAATTGTGCAGAGGCAAATCTTGTCAACAAGATACCAGCTCCTTCAATTAAAGCTAGGAGAATGCCACCCATCGCGGCTGACCCAACCATGGCCACAGGTCCATCTGAATACATTAATAACAAAGAGATTACTTTAATAGAAATATAGTTTAATATAAGATATAGTAAAGGAATGGCTACATGATACCTTCATTCCCCACCCTCTTTCTCAGTAAGTGTCAGTAAACTAAGGCCTATAGGTCAAATGCAGCTCACAGCCTGTTTATAAAGTTTTATTGGTACAGTCATGCTCATTCATTTACCTATGGTCTATGGTTGCTTTCATGTTACAATCACAGAGCTAAGTATTTGTTGACAAAGACTCAAAATATTTACCATCTGGCTCTTTACAGAAAAAGTCTGCTGATCCCTGGCCAAAACTACTACCCCCCATAAATTCTGAGTTGCTTTCTGTTCCAAAGATCCAGAGATAGTTCTAAGCTCATTATTCCTAATAATGCTATGTGGCAGGTATGATTTTTTTTTGGGGGGGGGGCAGGTATGATTATTAACTCTAGAGTACCGATGAGGAAACTAAAGCACAAAAAGCTTGGCAAACTGTCCAGTCACACACTAGTAAATGGCAGAATTGGAACTGGAAATGCTCTTAACCACTGTATAGGTCAGAACTCCACACTCTCTCATTCTCAAACATTCCAAATAAATAGATACTCCTATTCCCACCCTCCTCCCCAAATCACCATATACATTCATGCTATACTAAACTAAGCAATGCTCGGTTTTTTGTATTACCAATGTCATTAAATTAAGAGAGATAAGGTTTTCCAAAAAGTCTTGCTCCTCCTAGTGTGCCTATAATGATTTCTTACTTCTTGCTGCCAGTATGGCTCCTGTTAAGGCACCACTTGTGATGGAGTTCCAGGGATCTTCTTTTCCTCTGACTTGAACCATACTGCAGTCAATCATGGAAAATAAACCACCCCAAACTGCAAAGCTACCTATTTTATTAAAAAAACAAAAGAAATTTCATTATTCATCTTATATTTAAAATATTACAATTAAGGGGCTCCTGGGTGGCTCAGTCCATTGGGCGTCTGACTTTGGCTCAGGTCATGATCTCATGATTTGTGAGTTTGAGCCCCACGTCTGGCTCTCTGCTGACAGTTAGCTCAGAGCCTGGAGCCTGTTTCAGATTCTGTGTCTCCCTCTCTCTCTGACACTCCCCTGCTCACACTGTCTCTCTCTCTCTCTCTCTCCCCCTCTCAGAAATAAATAAAACACTTAAAAAATTAAAAAAAAATATTATAATCAAAAATAACTTTAACAAAACTATATTCTTTTTTTTTTTAATGTTTTATTTACTTCTGAGAGAGACAGTGTGAGCAGGAGAGGATCAGCGAGAGGAAGACACAGAATCTGAAGCAGGCTCCAGGCTCTGAGCTAGCTGTCAGCACAGAGCCCGAGACGGGGCTCGAACCCACAAACCGTGAGATCATGACCTGAGCCAAAGTCGGATGCTTAACCGACTAAGCCACCCAGGTGCCTCAACAAAATTATATTCTTAAAACTCTCACACTCCAAACTAATACATGCAAACACAAGTTTGGATAAGCACTGAACAAAACTCAGAACTTATTTTTTTAATAAAGCTTGGGTTGTATTTTATCAGCTGGAAAATTAGCAATGGCCCAAAGCCTAAAAGAAATAGCAGGCCTAGAAGAGTTAGGCTAAACACATTCAGATCTCCCTGTATCTCTGTTTAAAGGGCAATAAACAAAACAAAGCCTGTTTCTTCTTTTTTTTTTTTTATAGCTTTACCTTCCTTCAATTTTTTCTTTCCTTCATTAAGTGTCACTGACCACTCTATGAAAATCGCCACTGGGGATACTAAAGACATCCAGCTATCCTGGAATGTATTATAGGTGTACCCTAGTACATGCTAAAGTGGCTAATGACTGCCACAAATAGTTAGAATTAGGGAACATCAAGGGGAGAAAACTTATCTTTCCTCTCTCCGTTCTTTCATTCCTTAAGCATGAAACGAAAACCAACACTAAACCAAGTTACTTCGCACTTGAACTCTCCTAAACTCAGTAACAATTTTGTCAAACAGAAAACGAACCCCCACACACACGTACACAAGCATACGCAAAATGTAGAAAAACAACACTAAGATTTTAACATATGATTTAGTTTCTTCGTGCTTGCTTTACCCTCCCCCCAGCATGCACTTTTGTCTCTCTCTCAAAAATAAACATTTAAAAAAAATTTTTAATAAAAAAATAATTAAAAAAAGCAAGGCACTTTAAAGATTTTTCAATAGCTTTCTTTTAAGAACCAATCCCAAGGAATGAAATAAACAATCCCAATTCACTCATACTACAACTTTACTCTTCCTCTATTTCATCCTGATTGCTTAATTTTAGAACAGTTTTAAAGTCATAGAAAAGTGAAGATAGTACAGAGTTCCCATATATCCCACATCCAGTTTCCCCAATTTTCTTTTTTTTTTTTCCTTGAGAGAGAGAGAGAGAGAGCACACTATCGGGGAGTGGGGTAGAGGGGCCGAGGGAGAGGGAGGAGGGAGAGAGGAGCGGGGGAGAGAGAGAGAGAGGGAGAGAGGCTTGAACCTGACAGAGCTCGATTCCACGACCCTGGGATCATGACCTGAGCCGAAAGCAAGAGTTGGGCACTCAACTGACTGAGCCACCCAGGCACCCCCAGTTACCCAATTTCTAACATCTTACATTTCCATGGTGCATTTGCATAATTAATGACCCAATATCAATATATTATTAATTAAAGTCCACACTTAATTCAGATTTCTTTAGTTTTCATGTCTTTTTTCTGTTCCAGGATACTAAGTTACATTTAGTGATCATGTCTCTTTACGCTCCCCTTGGCTGTGACATTACCTGATTGTTTTTTCATTCACTGAAAAAGCATAATATGACTGAAGCAGTCTCTTAAAAGATATAGAAAAACCTGTATGACTTCTGTATATATTGGGAATTCAGGGTTTGGTATGTGCTTTAATACTACTTATCATTCTTGAACAACATGGTACCCATTAAAGCAAAGGAAAATGAGTAAGTAATTTACCTTCCAGAAGATATAATTATTTCATAGGAAAAAAAGAAAAGGAAAAAGATATACCATCACTTTAGCTCTCAGAGTTTCAATTCCCTTATCTGGAAAATGGGGATAATAATACTGACTTCATATTGTTATGAGCATTAAAATAATGCTGTGGAATCCTTAGCAGAGAGGTTGGCACACAGCAAGCACTCTGTAAGCGGCAGCTCTGAGCTAGTCTTCCGAAGAAAAATATGCTAAAAACAAAGACAGGACTATTTCCTCTAATGCACAAAATTACTAAGGAATGACTAAAAGTATTTAATCTTTTTCATGTGTTCTATATGGTGTCTACAAACTGACTGTTATCTTTGTATATGAATATAGTTTCTAAGCTTTTTTATCTCCCTCCTCCCAGCTTTGAAATAACCAAGTTTAAAAAGCATAATGAATTCTTTTCAAATTCTGCGATGACCTCTGCACAACATTCAAAGCCAATTGGAGAGAAGCCTGATCAGCATCATCCATTTCTCTCGTGAAACCGCAATCCTTCAGATCACTTTCTCTTCAGCTTTATATTACCCCAGGAGCTATCACTCTTGACAAATACCACTGAGCATTTGAAGGACAGAGACAAAATTTTCAAATGAATGGATACAGCAATTCCAGTTAACTTTCTGAATAAAGCATAAATCAAGAAGAACGTATAGAGATAGTTAATTTCTATCAAGCTGTTACACTGAACTAAACTCACTAACTGGTATCAGCTAAAAAAGAAAAAACAAAACAGAGCTTCATCTTCGAATGAACAAGAAAAGCTAGTATGACATACAAATGGAAAAATTCTGCTTACCTCCCAACTGTGGAGCCCTGGTTTTAATAGCTGTCAAACTCCCTCGTAGTCTGTGGTTTACTCCCTATAAAGAAGCAAGCAAAAATAAAAGTACCTTTCCAACCTAGTGATCGGGCCGCCAGGGATATTAACTAACCCAGATTTCAAATAATGTTAAAATAAGACCATTCACTCACTTACCACTGGAGAATTGCGAAAACCTTTGATTGCTTGAAAGATACCACCACCTATGGTACCCATCGTAAAGGCCCCGCCACAATCATCCACAATTCGCCAAGGGCTGAGGACGGGGAAACAAAATAAAAAGATGGCTATATTTCTCATTCATAAACCAAGAAACATTCTTTGCTAACATAACATACTAAAGGATACATCAGATTCTAATGCGGTGTCTACTTCAACCAGTAAAGTAAACATGTAGACAAAGGATTCTGAACATATCCATATCTATTCGGCTCAAAGCCATAAGGAACGGAACTGGCTTTAATGCCCTAGTGTTAACAGCACTTAATTTTCATTTAATAATTACTGCATCTAAGTTGGGCACTGTGCAAAAGTGAATAAGCAAATATATAGGAAATTACATTATCATCAATGTTGATCCAATCTCCCAGGGATCTAAGTAAGCTCTCCCACTGTAGTAAAATTTCAAGTTGAGACCCTCAAAAATGAAGATTCAATAGGGGCAGAGGGAGACAAATTTAAACATTTTTAAAGTTTGTAACTCTTTCTGGGTTTATGGAGTCCCAGTTAGCACCTGGAACTTTAGTTTGTATCAGGTCCATTTATACACTGAAACACTCTAATCTTCAATAATTAGAGGTTAAATTTGTAAACTTAGGCTCCAAATGTAGCAACCTAACTTATACAACACAATGAAATCTGAATAATGTTATCAGTAGAACAAGAACTACTACTCTAGAAATTTGACTTAAAAAAAAAGTCTGTGAGTGGTTAAATTCATTATATATATTTTAAGTTTATTTATTTATTCTGAGAGAGAAAGACAATCCCAAGGAGGCCGCACACTGTCCATGTGGAGCCTGACGCAAGGCTCAAACTGCAGTATCAAGACCTGAGCCGAAATCAAGAGTTGGACGCTTAATGGACTGAGCTACCCAGGCGCCCCTCATGAGGCACACATTCCAATTGTCAGCAGGATGCTTGGTGGCCTTGCTACCCAATGTTTGTTTTTGTGATCCTAAAAGCAAATTCAGCAACACTTGGAGTTTGTTAGACCTGCAAGCTCTCAACACTTTACCCAGGACCTACTGATTCAGTTTATAGTTCAACACAATCCCCAGGGGACTTGATTTCACTTTAACAGTTTAAGCAGTGCTTTGAAACTTAAAGAGATTGGAAAAATTTCTTTAGAATGGTAGAAACACTAAAAGGAAGTATAGAGAAAAGATAAAGGAGAATGAATTAGTGCTCCCTCTGAGTGGTGGGCTGGTAACTTGCCTGCTTCAGATTCTGTGTCTCCCTCTCCCTCTGCCCCTCCCCACTTGTGTTTGTTCTCTCTCTCTCTCTCTCTCAAAAATAAACATTAAAAAAAAAAGATCTAGTGCAAATGATCTTATTAGTTGGGGATTAAAATAATCAGCAAAGAACAACAGGATTCAGCTTAGAGAGCAATCAGAGTATCCAAGAAGGGATGTCCAAAACAAAGGCAAGATGGAAACGGTTTCTGACAAATTCTGGCTGAATCAAAATGTTCCTGCAGAGAAGAGATGAATTACACAAAATGGAAGGTTGAGGCTAGACTCTAAAAGAACATAAATACTAAGGGCGCCTTGGTGGCTCAGTTGATTAAGCATCGGACTCTGGATTTTGGCTCAGTTCATGATCTCATTGTTCTTGTGTTGAGCCCCGACTAGCTCTGCACTCACAGCACAGAACCAGCTTGGGATTCTCTCTCTCTGTCCTGCTCCCACCCCACCCTGCTGCTCACACTCTCTCTCAAAAATAAACAAACTTTTATAAAAATAACAAAAGTATGTAAATACAAATACTACAGGGAACAAGTAACATAACACAATTAAGTTTTTCTTAAGTATTAACTATGTTTTAGGTGCTTTCAATACAAATAAGACCTATGAGTTTCAAAAAAGTTAGGTTATTTTCCTATAGAATCTCTAATCTCAACTTTGTGGGGGAAAAAAGTATTCTTATGTCCTCTTCATCTTACAGGTGAACAGAAGCTCAGATAGAGATTAAGTTGCTCAATGTCATATAGGTAACTACTACAATTTAAATACAAAAATCTACAATTTCAAAATTCCAAGTCCTTTCCATTATATCATACAGACTGTGGGTTTTTTTTTTTTTTTTTTTTAAGAAACCAATGACAAAAGGAGTATTTGGGATGACTAAGTCCATCTGATGTATTAAAGCGGGCTGGAGGTAAGGAGAGCAATTAGGAAGGTATTGTGAAAGGCATAAGGGTGCCAGGTAAGATTGTGACAATAGGAATAGAAAGGCAGATAATGAAAGAATTGAGACTGCTTATGGCATGCCTGTTTGGAGGCTGGGTGCTGTGGAGGGAAGAAAAAGACGCTTATAGTTTGAGGTTGAATGACCTGAGAAAATGCTCTTACCAAACAGGGCAGGACAGAAGATCAGAGCAGCTTTTCAAATTTTTTTTAATGTTTATTTTTTCAGAGAGAGAGAGAGAGAGAGAGAGAGAGAGACAGAGCACGGGCACAGGAGGGGCATAGAGAGAAGACAACACAGAATGTGAAACAGGCTCCAGGGTCTGAGCTGTCAGCAGAGTTGGACAAAGGTCTCAAACTCATAAACCGCAAGATCATGACCTGAGCCAAAGTAGGATGCTTAACTGACTGAGCCACCCAAGTGCCTCAGATCAAAGTAGTTTTAGCTACAAAACTAACCAGACAACTGACTGTATTGCTTCAGGACATATGTACTAAGAGAAAACAAAGGGACCACCTAATTCATTAGATGAAAATTCATTATTATAACATCTTTAAAAAAATTTTTTTTAATGTTTACTTATTATCGAGACAGAGAGAAACAGAGGATGAGTGGGAGAGGGATAGAGAGAGAGGAAGACACAGAATCCAAAGCAGGCTCCAAGCTGTCAGCACAAAACCCGACACGGGGCTCGAACCCTCGAACCGTGAAATCATGACCTGAACCAAAGTCGGACGCTCAACCGAATTAGCCACGCAGGTACCCCTCATTATTATAACATCTTTAACTCAACAAAGTTAAAAATATATCCAACAGCTGCTGATAACAGCAGTCTACAGGGTACTGAGTTCGGCATATGTAAGCACAACAGAGGAACAGGGATAATTACATGTTAATTTAAAAATTTTTAAAGTTTATTTATTTATTTTGAGAGAGTGAGAGCGTGCATGAGGGGCAGACAGAGGGAGAGAGAATCCCAAGCAAGCTCCACAATGTGAGCCTGACACAAGACTCAATCTCACCAAACAAAAGACCATGACCTGAGCCTAAATCAAGGAGTCAGATGCTGAAGCTTAACCGACTGAGCCACCCAGGCACCCCTTGGTAATTTTAACGAGCTAGGAAGTGCTGAAACATATGCCCTGTATCCTAGTTGAGGGATTAAAAGAAAAAAAAAGGCACAAAGCAGGTAATATGGCTACTGCCGGCAAGGTAACAATATAAAGTACTGGGTACTTTCATAAATTGAGGACATCTTGGCTTTTGCTCTAACACAATTAAACAATTAAACAGGTGATTAGTCCAAATAACCAAAATTGATTTCTCACTTAAGACCCTCCCCAGAAGCCTTAAATTTAGGCAACTTGAGATTTCTGATAGCAATTTTGCCTTTTTATAACTACTTATGTGCCTGACTTACTCATGCTTTTACTCTTTGAATCTATAAAGTGGTGAGCACAGAGGCTTCATTCAAATACTGAATACATGAATTTCTGTTCATGGTTCTCAAAGAACACATGCTACTATCTCTATTATCTAGATAATTCGTGTCCCCCTTTGCCCCCAAGGGAGAATTCCAAGGACGACTACGAGGCTCTTGCCTAGAGTTTATCCAGACCCTTTGGGTAAAATCTCTGTTCCACACATTTGAAATGCTTCGCCCTGCGGACACATCTCACGACACAAATAATGCCTGCAGAATGGCATCTCCTCAGAGGCCTACTGTCCCTTCCTCAACACAGGAACCGAGCAAAGCGAGGCACGGGGACGCGTCCAAGGTCACCTCAGCGGACAGGGGGGATTACTAACCCCGCACAAGGTCGACTACGTCCTGGGTTGGAAACAGGTTCCGAGGCTCCGTCTAGCCGAAGCCTGGACCTCCTCATCCAACGCAAGGTCACCAGAGTGCCAGGTTGGAGGCGGCGAGGCTGCCACAAACGCCGGGGGAGTACAGCGCTGAGAAGCCGACGGGATGCTCAAGCCGGTGCTGCCAACGGTTAACAGACCCACGTCGACGGGCCTGCGGCTGAGTCCGGCTTGCACCTCGGGGGACTGGACAGGGAAGAACGAGGACCGGGAGCAGAGGGGCAGGACTAAAGGAAGGGCAGTGGTAAAGCTCACCAGGGTTCTCTCGCGTACTCCTCCATCTTGACTCCACCGGCGCGAGCGATGCCGGGCAAGCGGGGCGGAGCCTGACCCCAGCGGCGGAAGTGATCTCGAGAGGAGGGCGTTAAAGTCTATGTGGATTGGCTCACCGAGCCCTCCCGCAACCAATGGGAGCCCGGACTTCAGGGGCAGCGTGGGGGCGGGATAGTGGCGCTTCGCGGCCGAGCTGGCCCTGCCCAGGTCCCCGAAGGCTGCTGGTCTGGGATGGGTGGACCGGAAGCAGCCCAGTTAGGGTTCCGAGGACTGAGCTAACCTGACACTATTCCTTTAGGGTTTACCAAACTTCCTACATACATTTTTTTTCCCTTTCCTTTCCTTTTTTTTTAGTACTTTGGCTGCCAAATTGGGAATGAATGCTAACTAATTTCACCATGGTGTGTGAAGCTTTTACCAACTACACGTAGCAGGCATATAATTTTTTTAAAAATATTTTTTATTTATTTCTAGGAGAGAGAGAGAGAGAGAGACAGCGTGCGCAGGGGAGGGTCAGAGAGAGAGGGAGTCACAGACTGAAACAGGCTCCAGGCTCTGAGCTGGCCGTCAGCACAGAGCCCGATGCGGGGCTCGAACCGCGAGATCATGACCTAAGCGAAAGTCGGACGCCCAACCGACTAAGCCACCCAGGCGCCCCAATTGGGCAGACAGTGTCACAGTCCCTTATAGTCGCAATGCTTGAGATGTGGTAGATGTTGGATAAATGTCTTTGAAATGAACTTACCTGGGCCATCTGGAGTACTCTGACCGATTTGGGGTCCTTGATTTGGAGGTATAACAACAAGAGCCTCTTCCGGGCCACTTTCCAAAAGATCACCAGAAGAAGAGGGGTGTTTAGCCCAGAAAAGAAGAGCCCAAAAGGATGGGAGCCCATCGACCTCTTTTAGCTTACAGTTAACAAAACCTCAGTTATGGGATGTCTGTTAAAGGAGCTCTTTTCCATTCCTGACTTTTGAGATTGACTTTAAAATACATATATACTTATTTTATGGAAAAAATTAGTGCAATTCATAGGAAGCTGCTGTAAAGAGTGATGTATCTTCAGAAACTTGAAAATAAGGTAAGCAGGTAAACAACTTCCACAGAACTGAAGATCGTCAGTAAAATGTATCTTTATGTGAAAAGAACGATTCAAATTAGTCATCTAATTTGGATGTGTAAAGTCCAAGAAGTCTTTTTTTGGAACGTATGACTGTAATTATAAACCTTTAAATCTAATTAATTGTACAGACTGAAGAGAGAATGTGGGAGGTAGGCAACAAGAGGAAGTCAGAGAGCAAGAATTTGATATTTAGTCAGTACTTCAGACCTAGTGGGTATGAATATTTCAGTAACTAGAGATGTGCATTCTCTTGGGGCAAGGATATTTTTTTTCTGATCTCACCAAGACTCAGTGAAATATTCCTTAGCTCTAGCTACTTCCCTTTGTTCTTACTGCATATTCCTTATGCACTCTTCTGAGTGTTATTTGGTTTCTGAATAGATTTCCTTTAAAATTTTTTAAATGTTTATTTACTTCTGAGAGAGAAACAGAGCACGAGTTGGAGAGGGGCAGAGACAGTGAGGGAGACACAGAATCCGAAACAGGCTCCAGGCTCTGAGCTGTCAGCACAGAGCCCAATGTGGAGCTTGAACGCAGGAATGGTGGATGCAGGGCTTGAACTCAGGAATGGTGAGATCGTGACCTGAGCAGAAGTCAGACACTTAACTTACTGAGCCATCCAGGTGCCCCTGAATATATTTCTCTTAAGAGAGAATGCCCTGGCCTGTGCTCAAAACTATTCTTGTCCACTTGATAGGTATATTTGTTTATGCATCTACCTCTTGTGAGCTGGGTTCTTCTGAATCAAACCAATCACTGAATGGTGATAATACCGGGTTTGTGAGTTTACAACTGAGGGCCAGACTCTAGGCTGTGGTTACCCAGCTCACTTCATTCCAACAGTCCCCATCCTAAAGTCCCTTACTGTTCTGGGAGGCACTGCTCAGATGGACAGCAAGTATTCTTGGACTTATCACTCTTTACTTTCTTGTAACTTCAATAGGTAACGGGACGTAACAGGACATTTCTGGGTGAGCAAGTCCTTGGACTTAGCTTTGTTGGCTAGAAGGGGAAGATGTCACCCCTCCCTGAAAAATATCCATTTCCATCTGAGCGAAGAAACATCTTGGAAGAAAAGAACTAGGTATTCTAATCTCCTCCTAATGAGTCTGAAAGATGCCTGAGGAACTGCCGTGGCCCTCATTGAAAGAATGGTCAAAGACATGGAGGAATGATAGAAGAAAGGAATGGGGGTCCTTGAGAGCAAAGTCACAATAAAGGTGAGGTGCGTTTGAGGTGATGATCCAACCCAGCAGGGTACATTGGTGACAGTCAGTGTTCTGGGCCCCGCCAGAGTCTGCTGCTGGAACCCCTGTGATCCAGGTCCTCTGGGTATTGCTCTGGGGAAAATAGCTCCATGTATGAGCCAAAAGAACTGCGACTCATGGCCTCTTTTGCTGTGAGATTTGCTGTGAGGGGAAAGGAAGGAGAGACCAAGGTGAGGAACAGGGGAAGAAAGGGAGATCATCCCTCATGCCTCAGGGAGCCACCTGGAAGTAGCCATGTCTGGCAGTGACACTGGTGCCTCCTTCCCTGCTCTGAAGTAATTATCTACCCCTGCCACCCCCCACAATTAGCTTTTATTCATCTTCCACTCTTGTACAATTAGACCATTTTGGGGGGAGGGCTCACTGAGAGAGCTAAGATTGGGGAAAAATGAGCATTTGATAGATAACAAGGGTGCATAGGCAATGCTGAACCAGGAGAGAAACTAGAGGGATTATAACCCCAGTCAATTATAAGACCCTTATTCTGTGCTCAGGATTGTCCTTAGTGTTAGGATTAGGGTAGAGAGAGTACAGAAAATATTGATATGTTCTACTCTCAGGGTCCTCAAAATGTACTTGGGAAGAAAGAGTGCACTCTTGCGGAATAGCTGGGTCAAAATGATAAAGTGCCAAAATGTGTGACATAGAGCATGGTGAGTGCTAGAGGCACTGAGAGGAGAGAGGGAGTTCTGGAGGCCTGAATGTGCTCACAAAATATGCTTGATAAACTGGCATTTAAGCTACAGTCAGATCTTGATCAGTGAAGACAAAGCCAGGCATTATAGGTAGAGAGAATGACAGCAACAAAAGTGTGGGCAAGAAGGAACATGGCGTCACTGGATGGGCTGCTGGTCCCAAGGGAACGTAGAACGACTGAAGCAAGGGCACCTGGATGGCTCAGTTGGTTAAACATCCAACTTTGGCTCGGGTCATGATCTCATGGTTTGTGGGTTCAAGCCCCGCATCGGGCTCTCTGCCGTCAGCAAAGAGCCTGCTTCGGATCCTCTGTACCTTTCTCTGTCTGCCCCCTGCCCCCACTCATGCTATTTTTCTCTCTCAAAAGCAAATAAACATTAAAAAAAAAAAAAAGACTAAAGCAGCAAGAGCAAAGCTATATCAAGCAGTAAAGTCCTAGGGCAGTAAATGTGGAGAATGACTTAAGAAGCAAGACTGGAAAAATAAGTTGTGTCTGGAGACAGTTACCTACAGATCTCTCACATGTCTACACATCCAAGCATTAGGAACTAAATTCTTTTGGGACATCTGGGTGGCTCAGTCAGTTAAGCATCTTACTGTGGCTCCAGTCACAATCTCATGGTTCATGAGTTCGAGGCCCACATCGGACTCTGTGCTTACAGCTCAGAGCTTAGAACCTGCTTCAGATTCTATGTCTCCCTCTCTCTCTGCCCCTCCCCCACATCCACTCTGTCTTCCTCTCTCTCAAAAAACAATAAATAAATTTAAAAAAAAAGTTTTGAGAAGAACTAAATTCTTTCAGATTCTCTTTTCAAGAATGTTGTAGAAGCCAATGGCCTTGGAAAGCTAGAGACAGGACTTCCTCTGGAGCAGATTTAATTACAAGAAAGGAAAGGCAGAGAAGCCTCCTTTCCCTTCTTCGACCAGATTTGTTTCCCTTCCAGGGTAATAAAGACTTATTAAAGTTTTATTTCCTGGGGCGCCTGAGTGGCTCAATTGGTTGTGTCTGACCTCCGCTCAGGTCACAATCTCATGGTTTGTGAGTTTGCGCCCCACGTTGGGCTCTGTGCTGTGCTGGCAGCTTAGAGCCTGGGCCCTGCTTTGGATTCTGTGTCTCCCTCTCTCTCTGCCCCTCTCTTGCTCACATTCTGTCTCTCTCTCTTAGAAATAAATAAAAAAATTGAAAAAACAATTTAAAAATTGTATCTCCTTTATGAATATAGCTCAAGGAGTTCATTCTAGAAGGATACCATGAGGTCATAGGGTAAGGAACAGACCAGAAACAGCCTCTGTAGGGAGTGCGCAAGAGAATAAACCACAAACGAGAAAAAAAGAACCAAGAATGCTTCTTTCTACACAGACCCAACTTGTGGAGGAAGGGGATAGACCTTTTCAGACTCTTCCCCTCGCAGCCCCTCAGTGCCTTCAAGGTGCCTGGTCCTATGTAGCTTGAGCTCCATTGAGCATTGGCTAAATTGGTTCTGGTTCCCTTTTCCCACCAACACCAACACCACATATTTGGCTAGAGCTTGGGGTCTCCCTTCCTTTCTCTCTCCCTGGTTCCAACATAACAGTACATGTTTTTCTGTGAGCAGTAGTCTGTGCCAGAATCGCATGATACTCATGATGTGTCTGTTTCAGGTGGAAGTGGATTCTGAGCTTGGATACTTCTTGGCCCCTACAGAGAAAGTGGGCAGTGAGTGGTTCCTCACTGCAGGTGCTGGAGGAGACTGTGCTCCTGGGCTCAGGGTTCCCGAGCCTTCCAGATCCCTCTGTGATGCTTTTCAAGGGAAACTTTTCAGAGTCTGTGAGCCCACAGTCCCTGGGACTCTACAGAGCAAAACGTTTCAGACTGGGTCATATCAGAAGAGCCAGCTGTTTGGAATTGTGGGACCCGAGGCAGAGAAGATACAGGGGTTTATGTGCAGACGCTTTGGTTAGGAGGCCATGAGTCCAGACTTAAACTGTGGAAGCTGTAGATTTATTTTTTGAGTGTGTTCCCACAGTTCCACTGGACCCAGATGGAAGGCCACTGAAACCAGATGGTATAAAGGCTGCCCCAGGGGCTGAAGGTAGTTTTTGCCTTCAGGTCCTGACTGCTGTTTGGGAGAAGTGAACATTATTAGCAAAAAGCCTAAGAAAGAAGAATCCATGGAGGCTGGAGAGAGAGCTGCGTTTAGTGGACCGGGGCCTGGGAGAAGAGGCTGGCCAACGTGACGCTAGAGCCAGGGATCGCAGAAGGCGATGCCTCCTCCAGAAAGAGGCTGGGCCAGAGTGAGGGTGAAGACTGAGTTACCCAAGGCGAGACAGGATTAGGGGTGGGTTGGGCTAGGGACTCAGTGGCAGATGCAGGAAGTATCCTTTCCACACAGCATATTGAACGAAAGCCCACCTCGGCCTAGCTTAAGTCCTTTGTTAGGACCTCTGGGATGCCCACCTGACTCCTCCCTGCAAAATCATTGCAGCCTGGGGGACCTGGGGGCTCAGTCAGTGGAGCATCCAACTTTGGCTCAGGTCATGATTTCATGGTTCGTGGGTTCAAGCCCCATGTCAGGCTCTGTGCTGACAGCTCAGAGCCTGGAGCCTGCATCAGATCTGTGTCTCCCTCTCTCTCTCTGCCCCTCCCCTGCTCACTCTCTGTCTCAAAAAACTACTGTAGCTTCTGTTGGGCTCTTAACAATCACGTCCACCTGTCTTGCTTCACTTTGCCTTATAGTATAATTAGGTTTTGCCCCATAAGTTATACATTTTAAAGAGAATAACCATGTTGTAATTTTTTTGTATCTCTTACCCCATAGTGCCTGGCATGCTATCTATACATAGCAGTATCTGAATAATGCTTGAATGAATGAGTGAGTGAGCATCAGATGAGAAGGGATGTGTGTGTGTGTACTGGTACTGAGGGTGGTTACTGCTGAGGAAAGAAAGAAAAAGACAAGAGGTGGGATGGGGAGACAAGTATGAAGCAAGTAAATACATAATTGTAAATAACTGTATAAAAATAGTAATCACAGGGGGGCCTGGGTGGCTCATTCTGTTAAGCATCTGGCTTCGGCTCAGGTCATGATCTCACAGTTTGTGGGTTCGAGCCCTGCGTTGGGCTCTGTGCTGACAGCTCGGAGCCTGGAGCCTGCTTTGGATTCTGTGACTCCCTCCGTCTCTGTCCCTCCCCTGCTCACACTCTGTCTCTCTGTCTCTCAAAAATAAGTAAATGTTTAAAAAAACAGTAATCACTGCTAATAATTACCATGTGTTTACCATATATCAAGTATAGCAACTGTTCTGTGTGTGAGTTTGGATCCAATGTTCACAACAATCTTACAAGGTTGGTACCACTGCTGTCCTTATTTTACAGATGATTAAGTCAACCCTCCGTCACTTGGCTGGCAAGCAGCAATGCCAGGACCTAACATGGTCCTTTGGCCTGGAGAGCCTAGGCTTGAGCGATGAAGCCATCCTGCTCTCCGGCCTCCTCTGTTGAGTTTCCTTATGGCCCCTGTACTTCTCTTCTGAGGCATGTTGTAGACTTTTAATTCTTTAATGAATTATTTGAAATTATTTACTTATTAACTATCTTCACTGATAGAAAGTAAGCTGCAAGAAGGCAGAGCCTGCACGGAGTTTCATTTTTCTTCTTTTTTTTTTAAAGTTAGGCTCCACACCCAACCTGGGCCTTGAACTCTTGACCCTGAGACCAAGAGTCAGATGTTCTACCCACTGAGCCAGCCAGGTGCTCCTGACTTTCTATCTTTAGTTATACATTCTGCCCTTAGAACTGTGCCTGACACATAGGCGCTCAATAAATACATGTTTACTGGCTCACTGACAGATTGACCACTGCCTTCTAAAAATGACAACCCCCAGGATACTCTAAGCCTTTCTTCCACTCTTCCTCTCAGGTCTCCCTGCCTCACCTCTGTACTCCAGTCCCGTCAGTCAGCGCCATCCCTTCCTCAGCCTTAACCTAAAGCTGGACTAGTGGACATTGAATGCCAGGGCCAAGTTTTTGTCCCAGACGATCCCTGTACTCAGCAAATGCTGATCAGGTGACTCTCTCTCTCTCTGACTTAGGATGGAAAGACGCCAGGAAAGATCGAAGCATCTACCCTGATGGGTTACACCGGGGCTTCTAGAAGGGATTTTGTGGCAGGAGGGAGGGGGGCAGGAGATTGAGTGTCTCTGTGACTTGTGCAGGCAGCATGATGGATGGGCAGTGGAAAGCCCTTTTATGAAACATGCCAGGCCTGCTGCAATAGTATCCCTCCCCACAGCCCAGAATTAAATTTCTCCGAAGACACCCTCAATCATGCTCTGGATTTATAGGTGGGGTGGCAACCTGCCGGCTCCTCCTCGGCGCTCCCAAAGGAGGTTTGTCTACGGTTGCCCCAGCAGATGAGAAGGGAGGGGGGTCTGAACCCCATGGAAATTGAAGTTTCCTGACTTCTGCAGGTCACATTGTCTTCCCCAAACAGCCTACCAGTTTTCAGTTTGGGTACACAGTGGAGATTTATTTTCTCTGTCTCTCCTCTCTCTCAAGAAGTGGCTGAGGCCTCTGATGCTCAGCACTTGGGTTCTCCTTCGAAGAGAGGATGGGTGGGCAGGTAATTCAGATGATCTGGAATCTCATATCTTTCCTGAGGCTGTAAACTACTGGAAGTCCCCCAGCACATTACCAAATACAGTAGAAAGGAGTCAGCGGACCATGCACCAACTACAGCAACATCCACCCAGGATGAGACGTCAGATCTGTGCTCCAACAGGACATGCCTGGGACGGGCCTGTTCTTGAACCCCCACAGCCCCATCCCTGCTTTTCTGGCTCTCCCGTGGCTCTGATCAGCTTCTGCCAGCCTCTGCATTTTTGTATCTTTTTCTCATTGCGTGGCCCCCTTGTCTTTAAAAGGCTAAATGCTCTGTACTAAATTTGGTCACACAGAGCTCCAAGATTCCCTGGAATGTCCTCAAGTTTCAAACAGCTCTGACAGCGAGGCAGGCCCGCCCCCTGCGTGGGGATTGGCTTCGCCTTTCGGGGCCAGGCAGTTGTCAAGTCTTATTGGCCGCTGGTTAGACCAGCCAGGGTCCACTAGCCCCGGGCTTCGGAGCTGGCTTGCAGTTAACACTTCGGCACCTGTGGCAGAGCAGGGCAGGGCGGAGGAGCCACGTCCTCAACCAGCTAGGGGTCCGCTCTCAAGTCCACTCTGCTCCATCCAGATCAGCTCCGTGCCTCCCCCTCGTAGCCCATCAGGAGTCCAGCAGCCCCTGCGAGAGCCACAACCCACTTTGCCAAGATGTCTAAGGTAGCCAAGTATCGGCGGCAGGTGAGCGAAGATCCTGACATCGACAGCCTGCTGTCCACCCTGTCTCCCGAGGAGATGGAGGAGCTGGAGAAGGAGCTGGACGTGGTGGACCCAGATGGGAGCATTCCCGTGGGGCTGCGGCAGAGGAACCAGACGGAGAAGCAGTCCACGGGCATGTACAGCCGGGAAGCCATGCTCAGCTTCTGTGAAAAGGAGACCAAGAAACTTATTCAGAGGGAGATGTCCATGGATGTGAGTGAGCAATATGCTACAGGAAGGGGGGGGAGGGCAGGGCGGGGAGGGAGACCCTAACTCGTGACTCGGATGCTGCTTTCCTTAGAGCAAAAGGTCTTGTTGGCAAAAGCTCTGGTGCTTCGGAAGCAAACACCATCCGCTGAACTGGCAGTTGGGAACCTCTTGCCCCTAGTTTCGGTTATAGAGCACAAATTGGCTATGTTAGCAGAACTCGCCATCCCGCAATAGCAGATGGGTCCACGGGGAGAATGGGAGCTGGAGAACGTCCTTGAAGCGTTCATTGTCAAGATGACACCATCCTTGTCCCCGAGCACTTTATTCCCTCACATTCACGTCCTCCGTTGTGAGGACGGGCGGAGGATAGGATGATGCTCGAGGTCTCCTGGCAGCCACCTCAGGAAAGATAGTCAGCCCTCCTTGCAGAACTGCTCGCTTTTAGGCCCTCTGGGCAACTCAAGGCACATGGACCATTTGAGGAGGCTCAGGGGCAGATGGGCCTCCCACAGCGATGGGAGGCAGGGGTTGGGGGTCTGTGAGGTGGGAAATGCTCCTTAACCTGATGGCTTCAGTTTCACTCCCAGGGAAGTTGGGGTTTGCACTTCCTTGGAGGAGCATCTTGAGGGAGCATCCCCTCCTTTTGGTAGTAAGCCAGGTAGTAATCCCCTCCTTTTACAAGTCAGCCAGGCCCCTTTGGGGTGGGGGGAATAAGGATATTTCCCAGCGGGGTTTTGCCATGAGGAGGGGACAGAGGAGATGCAAGGGCGCCATTTTGGAAGCATCTGCCCACACGTAAGACGGGCTTAAGCAAAACCTTTCTCTTTTCCTGGGTTGGCACGGAGAGTTTTTTTTTCATCATGTGTTCATATATAAGTTTTCTTGGGACAAACTAGACCAGCCTCCACCTGAGCGTGGCTCTGTAGAACCCCTTGGCCACAGAAGAGCATGTCTGGTGGGGAAACAGTCCCACGTCTTTGCGCGGATTCTCTTCTCGTCAGTACTTACTGGCCACGTCTCTTGTACCTTGCCTGTTACTTGTGGATTCTTGCGTGAAAAAGTTCAATCTCAATTCTCATCCTCTGTTTTACGTCTATGGAAACCAAGGCCCAGAGCTTCAAACACCGTGTTCGTTCTCGCAAAGGAGATGAGAGGGAGGGATGAGGGAAAGTGAGGTAGAAGAGCTGGACCTCTGTCTCTATCTCTACCACCCCGGGCCCATGGTTAAGGCTTCACCAAGAAGTCAGGAGTGAGGAGTTAGAAGGCTCGGGAATTCATTGCTCTGGGGGCAAGGTGATTGCCTCTGATGCCACTTGTGTCAAGATGAACAGACACTAGAATGCTTATGGAAAACAAAATGAGAGGACATAGGGGACTCCCCATGAGGACCTGGTACCCGACACCCACAGGACATGTAGGGAAAGCCAGGCAACGCACCCCAGGCTTTGGACACCCAACCTGGAGCCCGGCCCTTCTCTTCTCCTGCAGAGAGTCCCCAGGCTCTGTGCCCGGTGGCTTCTGGGATGCAGAAAGATACTCCGGAGACTGAAGTCAAATGCAGAACATTCTCAAACCCAAAGCAAGATGCTTAGGGTGTGGAGAGCGTGAGGGACTCTTATGCTCCGGGAAATTTCATTCTCAAAAGCCTTTTTCCTGAGCCAACTGAAACCCTGGCATGCTTCTCCCCAGCCCTACCCCCCTCACCCTTGCCAGGTGCACGCCTGTTTCTGCAGACAGAGCCCCGGTCAGGGAACAGAGGGTGGGGTGTGTGCATGTGTGAGTGTGTGTGGTGTGCACCCACACACCCACACAGGTGTATGTGAGACGGTATGAGGTGGCTTCAGTGTCATTTTTCCCTTGGAGGGATAGGCTGCCCTTACTCTTCCTCATCCAGTCCAAGGGCATATGTTGGCAGAGTGGCTGGCTGGAGTTCAGGGTACATCCCAAGCCATGGGCAGCAGTCATCTCTGTAAACCTGGATGAATGGCCATGAACCCTAAAAAGTGGTTTCCTTAGCACCATTAGCAAGCTAGTGAGTGTGTGATTAAGAACTTGGATTTAAGTGCCAGAAAAGCCTGGTTTGAGTAGTAGCGTCTCTTCTGGTCTGTATAACTATGTAACTGACAAGTTACCTAACCTGTCTCACTTTCCCCAGCTACGAAGTATCCAGCCCTTAGGATTGCTGTGAAAACGGAAAGCATAATAATGTACAGCACTTAACACTGAGCTTGGCATATAATAAATGCTCAATAAACAACAGCTATGAAATGATTAATTCATTAATTTCTACCCCTTGCCAGCCCCTCCCTTCTTTTAGTTCCCTCAGCGCTGAGGAAGCCAAGCGTGTCTGTTTAACTCATAGCCAAAGTAAACAATAAACAAACAAACCCTGGATACTCAGGCTGGGGGGCCTTTGATAGCACAGACACAGAACAGTGCCAGGGTGGAGTTCCAGGCTGCCATGACGGCTGTGGCTCTCACTGATAGTGTTTTTTGCTCCCAGTAAGGAACTGGAAGTTAATGAAAACAAAGAGTAACTGTGAGCCTGTTTCATTTGACTTGAGGAAGCACAGCAAGATGAACATTTACTGAGAAATTTCTATATGCTATGCATATTCACCTTTTCTTTTATTTAAATCTTGTGCTTCTTGGGAGATAGGTATTTTTATTCCCATTATACAGAGCAGCAAATTGAGGCTCAGAGAGGTTGGATTAACCGCCCTAAGTTCACACAGCAACAAGTAGCCTGGCCAGCTTTAAGGACTATGCATCTTCCTCTCTGCCACACCAGGGTACCAAAAAGGGCAGTAATGCCAGCCCCTGTCCTGAAGAATTTATAATCTAATTAGGGTCACAAGACACACACATACAGAAGCACCACAGAGGTGTTACAAAGCACAGGTCACATATTCATACTGTCGTCACAGAAGCACTGGGCTATCACATTGTCTAGTCTGGCTGAATGTTCATCCCTGCCCGCAAAACTAGGAACATAAATATTTAAAAACAAAATTTTTTAACATTTATTCATTTTTGAGAGACAAAAACAGAGCGTGATTAGGGGAGAGGCAGACAGAGAAGGAGACATAGAATCCAAAGCAGGCTTCAGGCTCTGAGCTGTCAGCACAGAGCCCGACATGGGGCTCAAACTCACAGACCATGAGATCATAACCCGAGCCGAAGTCGGACGTCTCACCAACTGAGCCACCCAGGCACCCCTAGGAACATAAATATTAACACCAAGTGTGGATTTGGGATTCAAACTATTAGAACCAAGTGTAGATTAGGGAAGTAAATCCTGCCTGGATATTGGATGGCATTAGAAATTTTTGTCCATTCCTTTTAGGTGGGATAATGGTATTGTGGATACACTTTTTAAAGGACCCTTGCCTTTTAGACACGGATACTGAAATATTTATGGGAAAAACTGATAAGATAAGGGAATTGGCTTTAGAATAATATGGGCAAGGGAAGGGGGCCAAGGAATAGATGAAATAAGTTTATCCATCAATTGATCACTGCTGAAGCTGAGTGATGGGTCTACATGGTTCTCTCTACTTTTGCATATGTGTTTAACATTTTCCATAATGAAATGTTGGTTTGCCTTTTTTAGACAGAAGCTGAGAGTGGAAGGCAGGCCCAGTTTGGGTCTTCAGCTCTGGTTTCTCTGGGGAAAGAGCCCCAAGATTAATACTCTGGCTATTGTGCCAGAGAGGTATAGACTGTGGAAGAGGCCTCAGATGGCTTCTCCCTCAGAGGGATGGAGGACTCCAGGGCTGTCCTGGATTGGTTTACCCAGTCCTTGATGAATACTCCTCTCCCCAATCCACCCTCATGCCCCCTTCAGGTCTCAGGTACTACTTCCTCCAGGGAGTCTTCCCTGACTGTAGGGCAAATTTAGGCACCATGTCTGATCTGAGCACTCCAGTGCCATGCTCTGTACCAACCCCATCCTGTTTTCTTATATCTCTTCCTCGCCAGCTCGTGTGATTCTGGAGGATGAGTGCCCACACCAGGGCAGGCGCAAGGTGGGCCCTCAACCTCTGTTTGTTGAATGAATGTTTGGAGCTGGAGGTGGGGCTTGGCAGAGCTGGCCCCCAGCTTCCTTCCCTCCCTTTAAAGGGGCAGACCTCTCAGCCCTGTGTGTTCTGCCCTGGTCCTCCTGGGATTCTCCTTCTGCCCAGGTGGAAGACAAAGCCCCTGGGCAGGTGTGTAGCCAATAGTTCAGTGAAACCCTTGTGCTTGGCTCCGGTTTCAGGAACCTGATCCCAGCAGGTCAACTCATGTGTTCTCTTTCCTTCCCAAGTGGGAAAGAAAATCTCCAGCCTGTCTCCCCTGTCCTTCTCCCTGGCGTTACCAGGGGCTGGGGATTAGCACCTGCACGCAGCCAGGAGCAGGGGCAGCTGACCTGGGAGTGGGGGTGGAGGAAGCTCTTTTAGGTTGTCCCTTGAGAAGCTAACCAGAAGCACCCCACTAGCCAGTAGCTGCTGGGCCAGAGCCTCCTGACCTCCCCCTTGGGTCACACGGCCTCGCTGTTCCCCTCCCCTACCAGTCCCAGTTCACAGCCCAGCGTCCATGGCTTCTCTACAGGGATGGGGATGCCTGAGTGCCCGAGGCCGGTGGCACCAACCCTCAGATTGCCCTTTGCAGAGGGCTGGGCCCTATCAGGAGTGCACTGGGCAGCACAGCTCAACGATTAAGGAGATTAACCCTGACTGGTACACACCCAAAATAGCCCTGCAGGCTTGGGTGGAGAGGGCAGAAGAGGTGAGGGGGGCCTGTTGACCCGGGGAGGCAAAAGCAGGCACCCAGTGAGTGTGAGACAAGTTTAAAAATCTCTCCCTGGAGTTCGAAAGGGGCCTCCGTCCAGAGTTTGAAAAAGTAGTTGAGCGACAAGTCGTTGATCAAACAACAAAGTGCTGTTTGAATTGTTGTTCTTATTCATCATGTATAAATCGGTGGGGAGAAAGGCTCAGGTGGGTGCGATGTGTGGGAGGAGGGAGGCAGGACAGAGAGCACCAAGGAGAAGATGTGAAAACGAAATGGCTCCACAGCGAGTAGGAGATGTAGATGGTCAGGAGAGGGGTCTGAGTCCCACTGACCGAGGGGAGGTTGCCGCTGGGATCTGCAGGCTGGGGGCTTCAGGGTCCCCACGCTGAGGCAGCAAGAGGCACGTGTGAGCAGACACGCAGAGGGAGGACAAAGTCTCCATCTAACCTGGCTGCCTTCCTTCTCCCCAAGAGACTCAGGAGTATCCGTATCAAACAATGGCAGCATACCACGGCTGGGTCCACGGGGCGCAACACCTGAACGAAGTGCACGAAGTGCACCAGGAGAGCCACAGAAGACAGAGGGGTCAAGGGCACTGTCCTCGGAGATCTGAAGTCTACATGCATAAAGTACACACACACACACACACACACACACACACACAGCAGTTATAGCAACAAACCATAATGAATGGGGGAGGGGGGTGCAGGGCAAGAGAAGCTGATATATCCGTCTGCCTGCCAAGTTGGATAAACAAGAAAATCCTGGACCATAATACTCAGGCCTTTCCAGATCAGGCTGTGCTTTCTTGTTTATTGGGCCGCTTTCGGCACAGGCAGCAAAGAAAGAAGGGGTCTAGATTCTAAGCATCAGTTCCCCTCAAGGGCGCACTTAGCCCCAGGCAGTGTGGGGAATAGAAAGCCCATGGGTATTTGGAACCAGACAGGATCAGATCTGATTCCACTTCTGCCCCCATTGTCTGAGCCGCTGAGGCTGAGGCTGAGGCGTTACCTGAGGACAGGCATCAGCTTTAGAGTACCTTCTGGACCCAGAGGCATTATTAATACTATCTCATTAACATAGCTTCTGGAGGCCCCAGTGCTCTGCTGACAAGTGGGAAGATGGCATGACTCTTGAAGGGTTACCGTGAGGATTAAGTTGGCTAAGGGACTGAAAGTGACTGGCACATCATGAGAGACTTCTCCCCACCCGAAATTCTTCAGACTTTATACTTGGGTATATGCCAAATCAACTTTTTAAAAAAATCTTTTATGAGATGAAAAATCAACCTGTCAGTGGAAGTAGGGAATGGCAGAAAGGGAGGGAGAGAAAAGAGGAAGAGCCGCAAGGAGCTAGCTTAAGGAAGAAGGCAGGCTTATTTAGTTACTTCCTGTCTGGCCCCCTTCCCTTGATTTCTTTGAGCCTAATTTATTTAACACCCCAGGCTCCAGGGCCCGCACTGGGTGGCGCACTGGGTGGCTGCATTAGAAACATCACAGAGTAGAGGGAGATGGGGGGTGGGGGTGGGGTGCTCAGGACTGGTGAATTCTCCTTGTCTGCAATTTCCATGAACTCAGAGAAGCCTAGGCTGCTTCAGACAAATTTGGCTCCACCTGTCTCTGGGGTCTGCTGCAGAAATGACCAGGGCTTGCACACACCTCCACCCTCTCACCTGCCTTCCCTCAGGGAGAACCCACAGACTCCAGAGGGGGTCACTTCCTCAGCCCTTTCTTCCAGGTCAGGCCAGCAGGGCCAGCAATACCATTGCTTGCTACCCAGCCCCCTCCCCATCAGGCCCCTCCCCACCAGTGGACCGGCCTGGGGGCAGAACTTCTAGTGAAACTCTGGCTACAGAATGTACAGAATATGGTGCTTAGAATAGTGTCGTCAGAAGCCAGCTAGACCTGGATTCAAATCCTGTTCTGCTGGTTGCTGGCTACATTGACCTGCACAATCACTTTACCTGAGTTTCCCCGTCCTTCAAATGGAAATAACACCTAGTCATAGGATAGTTGTGAGGTTGAAGCAAATAATACACATAAAGCAGGTAGCAGAGTGCTGGGTTGGAAACCTGGTAGTGAGGGTCCCTGAACTTGAGCTTCCACCCTTCCTTCACGCCACCCACTCCCATTCTCTGCATTCTTTTTACAGGCAGGACTGACAGGAGGGAGAAGGACTCCATTAGACCATTCATTCTTCAACTATTTAGTAAGTTTCTATTGTATTAGGTGCTTTCCGAGAGCTGGGATAGAGTAGGGAAGAAGACAGATGAGGTCCTTGCCCTCACAGAGCTTCTATTTTAAAGGGTGAGACAGAGAATACGTGTACCTAAATATATACATGACCAATAACATATACACACCACATATACATGTCACGTACATACAAGGAAGAATGCACTTTCAGGAAAGGGTATATGACAATCTCCTATAAGGTGATCAGGGAAGATACCGTCCAAGAGTTGGCATAGAAGCAGGGCCTGGAATGGACCGAAGGAGCCAGCCAGTGGGAAGGTCTGGAGAAAGCTTTCCAAGCAGAGGGAAGAGCAAACACAAGGCTTGGCTGGGTAGGGGAGTAGGTTTAGTATGTCAGAGGAAAAGTCAGGCCGGTGTAACTAGAGCAGGGTGAGCAAGGGGCGGGGGTGGGTGGGTGAGGCTGGAGGAGATAAGGCCCAAGAAGTAAGCAGGGTTCAGATAATGGAGGGCCTTATAGAGCAGCAGAGGGAATTTGAATTTTTCTTCCAAGTGCCATGAGATGTCATTGGAGGGTTTTGAGCAGGGGAGAGATGTGATCTGATCTAAGTTTTTGAAAGGACCTATCACTCTGCCAGCTTTCTGATGAATAGACAGTACGAGGACAAGACTGGGGAAGAAGAGAGGCCAGCTGGAAGAGTGCTGCAGTCAGGTGAGAGGCCAGCGATGGCTTGGGGAGAAGTGTTCAGATTTAGGAAATACCTGAAAGGTAGCACATGTAGATTTAGGAAATACCTGAAATGTAGACAGGACTGACTGACTTACTGGGGGAAAAGAGAGGAGTGGGGGGCCCGGTCCTGCTTGAGTTATTGGGTAAATTTGGTGCCGCTTACTGAAATAGGGAACAACAGGAGTGGCTTGAGGAGTTTGAGAATTCTGATCTGAACAAGTTAAGTTTTGGTAGATGCCAAAGACGAAGTGTTGGACTGACTGGGCACGTGCAAGTCTGGAGCTGAGCGAGGCAGTGGGGCTACAGATAACATTTGGGAGCCATCAGTATATAGACAATACTCAAAACCATGAGCCTGGAAGAGATCACATAGAAAGACAGCGTAAACGAAGAGCAGAGGTCCAAGGACCACGCCCTCCGTTACCCCAACACTTGGGCATTGCAAGAGTCTCGGGCCAGTGGAGGAGACAGAGAGGTGGGAGGAAGCTCAGAGTGGTTTCCCAAAGGCACGCTCACAGGGGGCTTACGGGCGGAGAGTGCATTCATGCTGGCCGCTCTTGCTGAGAGGTTTAATAAGATGAGGACAGAGAATTGACCATGGTAACTGGAAAGATGGAGGCCATTGGGACCTTGACAAGACTGGGTTCACTGCAGTGAAGAGTGGATTCGAGAAAGAATACCCTTACTGGGCTGGAGACAGAGAGTCCGGACAAGTGTCTCTTTGATTTTTTTCTAAGTTTTGTGCTAATGGGAAGCAAAGAAGTAGAGTGGCAGCTGGAAGTAAATGTGGAATCAAAGGGGGATTTTTTTAAAAAAATGGAAGATGATAACATGTTGATATACTAATGGGGATCATTCAGTAGAGAAGGAAACCTCAATGGCCTGGAAAAAGAGACAAAACAGGATGGCTTGCACTGGAGTGGAGGGGTTGGCCCTAGCAGGCGGTCACCTCTTATACCAGGAGGGAAGGTAGTGGAGACAGGCACGGATGCAGGCAGGTTGATAAATGGGGTCGGGGGAGATGAGGTCGGCCTGTTACGCGTTGATGCATGAAAGTGCCGCTCCAGGAGGACCACCCAGGCCGCCGTACACAGGCTGGGTTGTAGCGGGGAGGAACTTAGAAGGCTGTGGCAGTAGTCCGAGGTTGAACTTCAGGTCACAAGAAAAATGCCCCGTGCTCCCTGGGTGAGGTAGAGAAAACACGAAAACACTTCCGGATATGAAATCTGGCACGCGAACATTCAGCAGACAACAGCCAGCTGCCAGAGCTGCTTGAAAATCCAGTAGATTTTCACCTCCAGTGCATCGATCTTCCATCCCCAAGGCCGCCCCATGAGAAGGAGGGAGCACACAGGTCCCTGCCCAGCACACAGCTGGTGTGATGGGACAAGCCCTGGGTTTGCAAGGCAAGCCAGGGGGCCTGGGGCTCACTCTCGGCTTGACTGTCTACCAGCTGTGTGGTCTCAGGCACGCGTTTAACATTTGTGAGCTTTACTTTCCTTTATTTGTATTCTTTAATGCCTTGTCTGTGGCTCATTATGTACTTGACAATAATGGATTTTTTTCCCTACACTGTTTTTATTGAAATATAAAATACAGACAGGGGCACCTGGGGGGCTCAGTCAGTTAAGCGACTTCTGCTCAGGTCATGATCTCACGGTTTGTGAGTTCGAGCCCCACACCAGCCTCTCTGTTGTCAGCGCAGAGTCCGCTTCGGATACTCTGTCGGCGTCTCTCTCTGTCCCTCCCCAACTCTCTCTCTCTTTCTTTCTCTCAAAAATGAATAAGCACTAAAAAAAAAAAAAGGAAGAAAAAAGAAAAAAAAAAAAAAACACGGACCAAAAACCATCTAAAACACAAATGTGGAGTTTCATGAGTTCTCACCAAGTGACCAAGAAGAACAGCAGCAGCGCTGCAGTACCCTCACCCACCTCTGCTGCCTCTCTGGCTCTCCCTGCTTCCTACCTGCCGCGGGAACCCCTACCCTGACTTCCAACCCCATAGATTAGACTCGCCTGTTTAAAAATATTATACAAAAATAAAAATAAAAATATTATACATACATACAAATATATAAAAATAAATGCATATTATTTATATATATATATAAATACTTTTACATATTGTTTGTATTATATATAACATATATATCATCTTTCAGTAGGTGCTTTTCTGTATTCAGCTTCTTTCACTCAGCTTTTTTTTTTTTAATTTTTTAAAACGTTTTATTTATTTCTGAGAGAGAGACAGCATGAGCAGAGGAGGGTCAGAGAGAGAGGGAGATACAGAATCTGAAACAGGCTCCAGGCTCTGAGCTGTCAGCACAGAGCCGGACACGGGGCTTGAACCCACAGACCGTGAGATCATGACTTGAGCTCAAGTTGGACGCTTAACCGACTGAGGCACCCAGGCGCCCCTCTTTCACTCAGCTTTATGTCAGTCGACATTCAACCATGTTGTCCATGGCATTTTTTCCCACTCTCACTGCTATGGAGTATTTCATTGCTTGAATATGCCATAATCTATTTATCATTTCACTGTTGAAAGACACTTGGGTTGTTTTATCATTTGGGGCTATTATAACCAATGCTGCTGTGAGCATTTTCATACATTTTGGGGGTACATTTATGACTTCTTCTGAGTCAGGTATGTACCTAGGAGTGGAAATGCAGGAAATGCACAGTGGCCTTTTAATTTCTTCAGAAGCCTGTAAATAGCGGTGATCCTATCTAATTTGAAGAGTACAAATGTTTGGAGAAACTCATGACATAATGACTTGCAAACAGTAGGTATTTAATAAAAGTGGGGGCCACCATCATTTCTAATGATGTCCATCTTTGGCAGCAACTAGAACGCTGTCAAGGCCTTTGACCACGCCCCGCCTGCTGTCCTCCTGACCCACACTATTAAGATTTGTGCTTCCCTAATACCCAACTCAGATTCCTCCACCCCAGGACTTTGACTTTCCCCAAGATGGTGGCTTAAAGCTGTATCCTACTTCATGGGCTCTTCCCATCCTTAGCCTCACTAACTCCCAGTATGGACAACTTCTCAATTTTCAGACCCTTCCTGCTTTACTTAGTTTTCTATTTGGCTTATATCTTATTCTGGTCTTTCTCCATACTCGGCTCCGTTCGCATGTGTATACCTCTAACCTTTTATCACCCCCAGCCTGCATGAGCATGGCCATTTGGCTTTTCTACTCTGACTCCCAAGGTGCTGATCTTGCCTGGAGAAAATAACACAGCCATACATACTGGTGCTGCTATGCCAGGGGCACCTGGGTGGCTCAGTCAGTTAAGCATCTGACTTCTGCTCAGGTCATGATCTCACAGCATGTGAGTTCAAACTCTGCATCGGGTTCTGTGCTGATGGTGCAGAGCCTGCTTGGGATTCTCTGTCTCTGTCTCGCCACCTCCCCTGATCTCTCTCTCTCAAAATAAATTTTTAAAAAATTAAAAAAAAACATACTATGCCAGGCCCTCAAGGCTGCCCAGAAAACTTCTACATGTACCTTTTTTCCTCCAAAAGTTAGTCTTTCTTTATAAACCTTTCTTGTCCCATCGGCTCTCTCTCACCCTCAGCAGATCTAGCATCATATTTCACAGAGAAACTTGAAGCCATCAAGTGAGAATGCCTTCAAATTCCTCTTCTGCTACTTGAAAATGTGTAAGTGTCTATATATTCAAGCTTTCTGTCTTCTCTCTGATCTCTTGGAAAAGCTGTCCTTCCTCCTGTCCCACGCTAGTGCCCCTACTCACTCTTCTCTCCCGTCTCCTAAGGGACCTTTGCTCCCTTAAACATCTGTTTGCTCTGAATCTCTCTCTCTCCTTCTCTGTCCCTCCCCTTCAACATTCCTTCCTACCGGCTCTTTCTCTTCACTTCCCACCTTCTCTCCTTTCCTTCGTAGCCAAGCTGTAGGAAATAGTATCTACACTCACTCTCACACCACCCGCCCCTGCACTGACATCAGCCTTGGTAAGGTCTCTGAGGGCTTCTTTGTTGCCTACCAGAGGGACACTCTTTGAGCCCTTACCCTGTGTGTTTACTCTGTAGCATTTGACGACTCTCTCCTTAAAATACTCACTTCCCTTGGTGCCAAGGCACCACACTCGCCTACCTGACTTTCTCTCTCTCTGGCTGGTCCTTCCTTGTCTCCTCGGAGAGCAGCTCTCCCTCCGATGCCTCGATACTGTTTCTCCGGGCTGTGCCCCTCCTATGGTGTCTTCATGGCTCCCCTCATCCGACCCCACGGATTCAGCTACCACCCGTATGCTCTATCTCGATCTGTGGCCCAGATCTCTGTGTTGAGTTCTAGATCACTCACTTGCCTCTTGGGCTCCTCAAGTGTCTCAGATTCAACTCGTCTAAAAATAAATTAATCATAGTCACCTCACCCCACCCCTAAGCCTGCTTTCCCTCCTGTACTCTATACTTGGGTAAATAGAAGTTCACGTAGGTGGTAGCTCTGGGGATTCTCCTGCTCTCACCCGTCTCAGTGTTTCCAAACTCTCTTGGTGACAGAATCCTATCGATTCTACTTGTTTGACGTCTCTTCAGTCTGCCCCTCCTCTCTGTTGCATTTCTGCTGTCACCCACATCACTTATCCGCTATAAGAATGCCGTGACCTCCCAACTGGTCTCCCTGTCTCTCACCCCATTGCAATCCATCCTCCCCACAGCTGCCAGTGTCTTATTATAAAATGAAATCATGATCTTGACAGTCCCCTACGTAAAAGCCTTCAGTTGCTCAACATAGCTTCCATGATCAAATTCACACTCCTTAGCATGGCTTAGGAGGCCCTTGGCAACCCAATGCCTCCGTATCTCTGTAGCTACTAATTCTCTTCTCCTTGACTTTTACCCTCTGCTACAGTTACACTGGACCATTGGTTCTCCAATGGTGCCATGCTTGATTTTGCTTCCTCTGTGCCCCTGCACATACCGTCACCTCCATCTGGGAAGCCGACTGTCACCTCCATCTGGGAAGCCGGCCCCCACCTTGGGCCTAGCTAATCTGGATTCCTCTTTCGAGCCTCGGCTCAGGTGACAGCTTCCTACTTCCCCAGTCCCTCCAGTCTGGGTTGTGTGCTCCACCTCTGCGTTCTCAAAGCACCATCTGTCTGCAGCTTCTGTCACTGTCTGTAGCATAGACGCTTAACACATGGTTTGGACATTGTCTGTTTCTGTGCTTTCCCCAACTTCTTAAGAGTAAGCCCTGACTCTTTCTTATTTTAAAGCTTATTTATTTATTTTGAGAGAGAGAGAGAGAGAGAAAACATGTTAGTAGGTTAGGGGCAGAGAGAAAGGGGATGAGAGAGAATCCCAAGCAAGCTCCACACCTCCAGCACAGAGCTGAATCAGGGCTTGATCCCATGAACCATGAACCGTGAGATCATGACCTGAGCTGAAATCAAGAGTCAGATGCTTGGGGCACCTGGGTGGCTCAGTTGGTTAAGTGTTGAACTTTGGCTCAGGTCATGATATCACAGTCTGTGAGTTCGGGCCCCATGACAGGCTCTGTGCTATCAGCTTGGAGCCTGGAGCCCACTTCAGATTCTGTCTCTCTCTCTGCTCCTTCCCTGCTCGATCTCTGTCTTTGTCTCTCAAAAAAAAAAAAAACTAAAAAAAAAAAAAAAAAAAAAAAGAGTCAGATGCTTAACCGACTGGGCCACCTAGTTGCCCCTATGCCTTACTCTTAATCATCTCTATGTCCCCATTAGTGAGCATGGTGCCTAGCTCAACAAATGTTGAGCAAACAAAGAGCAAACAAAGGACAAATAGTTTGCAAATACCATTCTTGTCATACTTGATAGAATCTACAGAAATTATGAATTCATCTACACTATTCTGAGACAACTTAAAAATATAATTTTGGGGGTGACTGGCTGACTCAGCTGGTAGAATAAGGGTCTCTTGATCTCCGGGTCATGAATTCAAGCCCAACATTGGGCATAGAACTTACTTAAAAAAATAATATCATAACTAAATAAAAAAGAAAATATGGCTTTATGTCCACATCCTCAAATGAAAGGCAATTTGGCAGTGATTGTTTTTTCCCAGTTTCTGTAAACAACCAATTAAATCAGTCCAAAAGTTTACACTCTGGGATCTGAATTGTTGAGATGGGTCATTGCCATAGTTCCCTTTCAGTTTGTTCTGGACAGAATGAGCCTCAAGGACTCATTTTTAACTTTTTCCATTTTTTTCTTTCCTTTTCTTCTTCTTCTCTTTCCCAGCTCCCCAGGGATCTGAGATTATAGGCTGACATTTTTAGCTTGACCCAATCAAGTTCACCCATGATCTCAGGGGCCACAGATATACCCTAAAGAATATAGTAGTAATTTGTTCCATATACAGCCAGCTGAGGCTTACAGCTCCCATTATTTGAATTCTTCCCTAGCATGTCTGGAGAAGTTCAGCCCCTTTGCATCTAGATCCAGAATAATTAATATGGTTTCTCCTGAAAACTTGCTATAAGCATGTATCTCTTTGGATCCCACACGTATAGCAGGGAGTGCCATCTCGGGATTCAAAAAGCCCATTGCTTTGGGAGGCCTGGTGTTTGGATGTGTGGATATGATGACCCAGAAAGTCTGATATACTAGTTTGGTGGCCATATAGACACAGACTTGCCCTACTGAAGCCAGAACTGTGAGGCTGAAGCAGAGATAGAGCAGAACCGGGATTAAGTCCTTGTAGACAATCAGCTTTTTCTCAGCGAGTGTTCTGCAAGAGAGCAAAGCCCAACAGCAAATTAATGGAGTGATTATTTCCTCAATTCTGCTAAAGATGCTAAATAGCAGGTCTCATTCTAGATATATAGGAAAGAAATCAACTCGTTACATACAATGGGTACCTTTGGGCATTAAAGGCTTAATCTTTCTCCTGGAACCCCAGTTGACAAGGGGTACCATTGAGCTTCTTGTTCATCTTGCTTATACCAGGTTTCCCCAAAGATGGATCATCTCAACTACTCAAATGGCAGCACCTCTTGCACTTGCTACTTAGTGATAACGTGCCTATCCCTGGTCCTTTACTGCACTGAAAATATAATGTATTACCAACCACCAAGAATATGTCTAATAATGACCTCAGAGTACTCTTCACCACTTCCAGTGGTCAAGGAGATTTTCCCCTCAGGTTTCTGTAATCCTTGCCTTAAAGGCAGGAAGAGGGGTGGTATGTAAGTATCGAGGTGCTATTTCTAGATGTATTTTCTTCAAAAAGTACTTTATAATTATGGGTTTCCCCCACTATCTGAGAGTAGGATCTTCATATGAAATCTTTTGTAAGCTGAAATGGCATAAAGCAAAAAAGCACTTACCAGGGGTGCCTGGGTGGCTCAGTTGGTTAAGCATCCGACTTTGGATCAGGTCATGATCTTACGGTTCATGGGTTCAAGCCCCACGTCAGGCTCTGTGCTGACAGCTCAGAGCCTAGAGCCTACATTGGATTCTGTGTCTCCCTCTCTCTCTGCCTCTCCTCCACTCTTTCTCTTTCTCTCTCTCAAAAATAAATAAACATTAAAAAAATTTTTAAGCACTTACTATTAATTTATACAGAAAAGTTTTGAGTGTTCCCAGACCCCAAAAATAACCTCTCTTAGGCTTTTCTGATACCTCAGGGCACATCTTGCCATCAGATGCACAGAATAAATGGAGAAAGAGCCCAGATGCTCACAGACAAAGTTCGAAGCTCTGGTGGCTAGATGCTGAGATGCTGAGGGTAGTTCCTGGAAAGGAGCCAGCTGGGGTGGGGGTGGGGGGCAGAGGGTGGCAGTCTGGCTGCAGAACCAATGCTGACCGCTATTTTTGCTCGTCCCCCCTCCTTTTTTAAAGTGAAAATCCTCTTCAGATTTCTTTCAGTTAAAGAAAACAGGTAGTAATGTAGGTCTTGTAAAAGCAAAGTGGCGTAATGCGAAGTTTTGAAAAGGGAGGGATGCCTGCCTAATGTAATAAGGCTTATTATAGACAAATACAACATAGGGAAAAATAACCAATAGTTCTATTTTGTTATTTAAAGATATTAGCCACTGTCAATTTTTTGAGAGTGTATGCTTTTTCTAAAAAATGTTTATTATTTATTTTGAGAGAAAGAGAGAGAGAGCACGCAAGCAGGAGAGAGGCAGAGAGAGAGGGAGGGGGAGAGAGAGAATCTCAAGCAGGTTCTGTGCTGTCAGCATGGAGGCAGACATGGGGCTCGAATTCAAGAACTGTAAGATCATGACCTGAGCTGAAATCAAGAGTCACAGATGCTTAGCCGACTGAGCCACCCAGGCATCCCGAGTATATATTTCTACATGCACTTTTCCTTTTGTAGTTGAGGTCATTGTATACGTTCACACACAGTCACACAAATTGTGTTGCTTATTTTTCTTATAGCATAGTCATTTTCCCGTGTCACTGAAAATCCTCCCTAAGCATCATTTTCAGTGGATGTTATCATAGTCCATCATATGGCCGGGTTGAGCCATTTGTCTATATTTGGACATTTACATGGTTTCTAATAGATATATTTTCCAGGGCCCCAAACAGATCCCCAGAGCACAGGCCCCTTTCCTTGGCCTTTGGCGCCCATCCCCAAAGAGGCAGAGCCAGCCCCACAGGATGATAAATGGAACCCTTAGCACACTGTGCCCCAGCTGAGACTCATGGCCAGCCGGGGGACACAAGACTCCAAAAAGAGACAAGAGACTCACTGGATGCTGGAAAAGAAGGGACCAAGGGTCATTCACAGGACCAGACAAACACGAAGCTACACACGTTATTTCCTGTGGATCAAGTTCCTGATGCTGGGACTTCTGCCAGACAGGGCGAACCTCTACCCCTCCTCCCCGTGGCTCCCGGGAACAGAGCAGTTTGTGGGCACCCTGAATGGAAACACATGGGCTTGGCTTCCCCTTGTCTTGAGAGGAAGGAATCGTTACCACTTAAAAAGAGAATCACGGCTCCAACCTGGAAAGATTCCAGATGTCGGTAGGATGTCAAACAGGGAAGTTCGATTAGTCCATCCTTCAGCTTCCAGAGGGCCTTGTCCCAAAGCTGGTCAAAACCACCATAGACAAAACATAATACCTGGTATGAGGCAATTGTTCTTCCTTCCCGGGAGAAGTAGAGGAGTATCTTACACCCAGTAGCCTGTCAGGATTGGTTGCTTTCATCTACACGATCTCACTTAATTCCCCCACCAGCCTCCCTAAAGCACTGGCTTGACAGATGAAGAAAGAGAGACTTAAAGAGGTGACTGGTGACGGGGGCGAGTCTTGAAGTCTTCTGAGACTTCAGGTCACCACAAACTGTAACTTAGGGGGAAAAAATCTGTCTCTCGGGCCTTCCTTTTGGACCTCCACTTGAACGGGAGATGCATTCGTTCATTCAGCACTGATGAAACATCCCATTCGCCCATCTCCAGGACAGGTGCTGTGTAGTCCTGGTGGCCACCGTGGTGGCTGGTCTCTTGTCACTAGGATGCCTCCTGCAAACACTCTGCGATCCGAGGTGGGCACTGGCCTCCATGCCCCCAGAGACCCCAGGGAACGGCTGCCAGGAAGCATTCGGGGCTATTCTGGGGTGATTCCTTCTTCCATCCTGCAGGACCTTGTTCTCTGGCTCCCTTAACCCTTCTCCCTGACATAGACCCCAGAGACCTGCTCACCTGGCTTCTCTCTCTTCTTCGACATTGCCACCCCCTTCCTCCTCTGAGGTTCTGGAAGACACTGTGGTCTTTCCATCTCCCCTCTTCCTAATGACACTAGAGCCAGTCACACAAACCCTTTATTATTTAGGGCTTTTGTTGTTATTGTTGCTGACCATACATGGAAATAAACAGAGGAAAATACAACTGGCCCAAATGGGAAGTGACTATCATTCTAGATCAGAACTGGCCAACATGGTCCCACTTGCTACATGTGGCTATCGAGCATTTGAAACGTGGCCAGTCTCAACTGGGATGTGTTGTAAGTGTGAAATGCACATCAGATTTTAGACTCAGCAAGCAAGCAAGAATGTAAAGTCTTACTAATAATTTTATAGTAATTTTACATTGATTATATACAGAAATATTTTGTATGTTTTCAAAACATATTAAAGTTAATTTGTTTCTTTTTAGTTTAGAACATTTAAAACTTTATTTTTTTAATTTTAAAAAAAATTTAATGTTTATTTATTATTGAGAGACAGAGAGAGACAGAGCATGAGCATAGGAGGGGCAGAGAGGGGGGAGACACAGAATCCAAAGCAGGCTCCAGGCTCTGAGCACAGAGCCTGACACGGGACTTGAACTCACAAACCAGGAGATCATGACCTGAGCTGAAGTCGGATGCTCTACCGACTGAGCCATGCAGGTGCCCCTTAAATTTTTTTTTAACATTTATTTATTTTTTAGAGAGACAGAGCACGAGTGGGGGAGGGGCGGAGAGAGAGAGGGAGACACAGAATCTGAAGCAGGAGCCAGACTCTGAGCTGTCAGCACAGAGCCCGACGCGGAGCTTGAACTTACAAACTGTGAGATCATGACCTGAGCTGAAGTCGGATGCTTAACTGACTGAACCACCTGAAAATTTAAAACTTTACGTTTTTATTCATTTATTTTGAGAAGGGGGGGGTAGAGGAGAGAGAGAGCAGAGAAGGGGCAGCGAGAGAGAATCCCAAATCCCAAGCAGGTTCTGCGCTGCCAGTGCAAAGCCAGACATGGGGTTCAATTCTGAGCCAAAATCAAGAGTTTGACGCTTAACCAACTGAGCCACCCAGGTGCCCCTACTTCAGAACATTTAAAATTATATATATATATATCTCATATTATATTTCCACTGGGTAGTGCTTGTCTACAATATAGTGTTTCTAACCATGGTCTCTGGCATATAGGTTTTAGGTTTGTTTGTTTGTTTTTCTTTTTATGCCTTCACTTCTATATTTAATCGTTATCCTTTAGAAAGTGAAGCAAGAGAAGATAAACAGTGTGTAAAATAAGATTTTATTTAATATGGCCCTTCTATCATTGTGTAATTAAGACTAAAATCTCTCTTCATTACCTTAAAATTGTTTTTATTAAGACATAACTCACATGCCATAAAATTGACCCACTTAAAGTGTGCACGTTAGGGGTGTCTGGCTGGCTTGGTTGGTCAGTCAGTAGAGCATACATACGACTCTTGATCTCAGAGTCGTGAGTTTGAGCCCCACATTGGGTGTAGAGATTACTTAAAATAAAATCTTAAAATAATAATAATATTAATTATAAAGTGTGTGACTCATTAGTTTTTTAGTATAGTCACAAAGTTGTACAATCAACACCGCTACCTAATTCCAAAACGTTTTAATCACCCCAAAAAGAAACCTCGTTCCCTTTAGCAAATACTCCCCAGTTCCTCTCCCCCCGCCCCAGACCCTGCAACTCTGATCTACTTTCTGTCTCTATTGTTTGCCTATTCTGGACATTTAATAGAAATGAAATCCTATAATATGTAGCCTTTGGAGTCTGACTTCTTTCACTTATGATTATCTTTCAAGGTTCATCCATGTTGTAGCATTCTTGTATATGGCTGAATAGCACTCCTTTGTATGGACCGCAGTGTGGTTAACAACTCAGCAGTTGATGGATATTTGGCCCAGGGTACTGTTCTGGTTTCATCTCTTACCATCATTTCCCCGGCTCCTCTCCAGTTACAAAGAACTTCCTAACTATCGCTGGTGCTCCAATAAATCATAGGTTTTGCTTGTTTTGTTCCCTCTGCTAAGAAGGTGTGTCCCTTGCCCAACCGACCTCCTCTGAAGCTTTACTCCACGTTCTCCAGGCTCTTACCTCCCATTGTATACTCCCTGGATCCAGTACTTTGTAGAGGCCACTTGACATCCTTACTTGCTGCCTCTCTGCCCCCTACATCTTGGCTTCCCTTTCTTTTGCCAGTAGAATGACCAGCCCCACCTCCCAATTCTCCTGCAGCTTAAAGATTCAGCTTAGTGCTCAGGCTATTCCCCAACTCTGACTGATTCCCCAGTGTGCTTTGTCTCTCAGTCAACAAGGGGAACCCCATGGCCTTGGCACAGGAAGAACCTATAGCTCCTCACGCCTTGGCTGTTGGAAGGGAGTTGCATTGGGAGTTATGATGACCCTGCAACATGAAAGGAAGAACTTTCCAGAACAACTAACACATGTCAGAAACCTGGGAAATGGTAGCTTGAAGTGTATCATTTTACTAGAGTCAGAATCCCCAGGAAAAGTCAGCAGTGAGTGGACACAGCATCGAAGCCAACAGTTCCCTCTTCTTTCCTGTCCACTCTAGAGGCTGCAGGATACTCTGGGGAAGGCCCCTCATAATAGCTAGTGGCCAGGATGGACAGATGTGGACAGGAAGGTGGGATGTGAGTGGTGGTTCCCTAGAGGTTTCTGGCCAGGATGTCAGAGAGGTCTGTCCTCTACTCTGCCCTGTCCAGTGGGCATAAAAAGCTAGAACACATACCTCCCATGTTTGCAAATTATCTGAACCTGAGAGAGACAGTGAGCTTTTAAGCAGCAGAACCAAGATCACCCAGAAAGTTCTCGTCAGACCAGAATGATGGGCTCAGTCTAACTAACGAATTCTTTTAGCCTGGAGAGGGGCAACCTCAGGGAGAAGATGCCTTAAGTCTCAAATACGTACAGAGGCCTCATATTGAGGAGAAGGGGCGGCCTTGTTTTGGATGATCCCACAGATCTAACCAGAACCAGAAGGGCTTTCTGAGTCAGCTTTAAAACAGGAAGAACTTTTTCAGGAAGAACTGAGCTCCCTGTTGCAGGAAGTATTCAAACACAACCTCTTTGGTAGGGACCCTGTAGGTAGGATTGAAATACTTTTTCTTTCCATTCCAGCAAATATTTTTTAAGTACAAAACATTCTGCCAGCCCGGGTGCTGGGGACAGAAACAAAGGACTGGTCCTGGCCCTCAAGTGGCTCACCATCTAGTCCAGTGACAGGTGTGTCAACTGTGCAGAGATACTGGGGGGCCTCTGCCAGCATGGACCGGGGACCCCTAACCAGGACGTGGATGAGGGCCAGCGTGAGGGCCCTTGTGCTGAGTGTTGATAAGCCATTAAGAGGAACTACTATTCTTAATTTTTTTAGGTAAGAGAATGTATTGCAGCTATTTTTAAATTTTTTCTTTTAAAGATACACATGTGGGTACCTCGGTGGCTCAGTTGATTAAGCATCTGACTTCGGCTCGGTCATGATCTCACAGTTTGTGGGTTTGAACCCCGCGTCAGGCTCCATGCTGACAGCTCAAAACCTGGAACCTGCTTCATATTCTGTGTCTCCCTCTCTTTCTGCCTCTCCCCCACTCTGTCTCTCTCTCTCAAAAAATAAATATTTTTTAAGTTAAAAAAATTTAAAGATACACACAGAAACATTTATGAATGAAATGATACACCTGGGATTTGCTTCAGAGTCATCTGAGGACGGGAGTAACTTCGTGGGTGGGCATATCTACGAAGCAAGATTAGCCAGATGTCGATAACTGTGGAAGCTGGGTGATGGGTACCTTGAGGCTCATTATGCTTTCTGTCTAGTTATATATACAATTGAATTTCCCATAATAAGAAGTAAAAAAGAAGACAGAGGAGGAGGCAAAGAGGAGGAAGAGAAGAACGGAATGGGTGACCAGGCAAAGGAGAGCAGCAGCCATTCTGGGTGGCAGGAACCCCGCACATGAACGCAGTGAGGCCAGACCGACACACTTGTTCTTCACTGTGACCCTAGTGCAGGCTCAGAGGAGGTGGGTGCAGGTCATGAAGGGCCTTGTGTGCCAGTTTAGGAGTCTGGACTTCCTCCTGAAAGCCTGGGAGCTGATGATCAAATTTCCGCTTTAGAAAGATCTCACTGACCACAGCATGCATGTGCAGACGTCTTGAAGAGAAGGAAGCCAGGGGCAGGGAGACCAGAGATGATGGTGGCCCCGGCACAGCAGAGGCAGAGGGATGCGGAGGGGCTCACCTGAGACTTATGGAGAAGGTGGGATGAAGGGAACATGGTGAGGGAGCAGGAAGAATCAAGACTGGTGTCCGTCATGGTGTCTGGGGAGTTGGGGGTGCCTTCCTGACCACGGTGAAAGCCGGAAGGCAGGGATCAGCTCTACCCCTGACATCCTCCACTTCTGTTTTCCTATGAGGCCGAGGACTGGCTACAGAATTCTCAGGTCCCAGTGTGAAATTAAAACATGGAGCTCCCTGTTCAGTAGTTACTAAGACTGGGGCGCCTGGGCGACTCAATCGACTCAGTCGGTTAAGCGTCCGACTCTTGATTTTGGCTCAGGTCATGATCTCACGGTTTGTGAGTTTGAGCACCGGGTCCTGCTCTGCGCCGACAGCAGGGAGCCTGCTTGGGACCCTCTCTCTCTGTCTCTCTCTGCCCTCCCCCTGCTCTTTCTCTTTCTCAAAATACACTCGATCTTAGCCAAAAGGCTGAGAAGTGATCTCTCTCTCTCTCAAAATAAATAAAATAAACATTATAAAAATTTAATGATAATAATTACTAAGACTTTCAAGATGGTGACAATAGAGCATTAAACTAAGCATGGGGCCCTTCAGAGCTCTGGGCCGCATGCTCCTGCAGCCAGTCCTGTTCAGGCCACTGCATGTAGCCTCTTCTGTTTAGAACAGGCCAGAGAGTGGCTGTGTGAGAGCCAGGCCTTCTGCTCTCGTCCCCCTCTGCGCCCCCCCCCCTCGGCAGCAAGAGGACAGCATGTTCCTCCTGCTGCCCCCAGGGACCTAAGTGGGACCCAGCACTCTGGGACAAATAGCTTACATTTAAGTAGCTCTTTACGGTGTTTTCCAAACTCGCTTGGGTTTTTGTCTGTGCTGGGATGAAGTGAAGAAGCAGAAAGTAGGCATTTCACAGAGCAGAGCACTAAAGGGACTTATTTGTTTCTACAAAGAGATTTCCCAGCTTCTCCAAAAATGGGGTTTGCTACAAGCCTCCCAGTATGAGTCACCAGACCAGTTGGCAAAACACTTAGGTCTGCAGAGAGCACTGGAGCTGATCCTTCATCACAGAGAAGAGTCACAACAAGGCTCTTTGGCCCCTGGAGATGCGTTCTTTATATCTTCCGGACAGAAACCCAAATGGTGCAGCCTGGGAAGGTCGGGCCAGCACAGCCAGAAAGCGACATCCTCACCTGGAACCCTGCTCCCCACCTTGTCTTCCTATTTCCCCCCCTGGCAGTAAAATGCCCACAGTTTGGTGGGAGGAATGAGGATCTTGGTGAAAAGTAGATATTTTTTCCCCTCCCTTGCTTGCTGGTGCCTCTTGGTGGCTCTTCTTGGGCTCCTTGGAGGGGAGCAAAATGCACAGAGCCACTCCTCACTCGCCCATCTTCTCCTCTCTCTCCTTTTAAAAATTTTTTTAAATGTATGTTTATTTTTGAGAGAGAGAGAGACAGAGTACAAGTGGGAGAGGGGCAGAGAGAGAGGGAGACACAGAATCTGAAACAGGCTCCAGGCTCTGAGCTGTCAGCACAGAGCCCAGTGCATGGCTCAAACTCATGAGCTGTGAGATAATGACCTGAGTCGAAGTTGGACAAGTGTCTAACTGACTAAGCCACCCAGGTGCCCCTCATCTTCTCCTCTTTATTATCCCTTTCACAAGAAATCCTCACCCTTAAAGACTCAGAGCAGTCAAGAATTACCATAGCCTCTGGCAGAGTTTGATAAAACATTCGGTGCAAAAGCCCAACCACCCAAGTTTGCACATCCCTATCTTTTCCAGAGTATTCCTTCCCTCCTCCCATTTCACTGATAAAGGCAGTGCCAAAACTGCAGTGGATGGCATTTGCTCCCCATGTGAAGGCTTGGTCTGGAGCTGGACTCCATCAGAAGATGTCGTTTCCCAGGTTCACAAACACAGTATCCTTTTCTTAGCCACCACTCCACCCCCATGGAGATCATCCTGGGAGGTAAAAATGAACTGTCGAGTTTATGTTTACACTGGAGTTGGAGGCCGTGCCTGAGACTCTTCTGGCCCTTCTGCTCGGCACGAATATTTATCACTGGGCTAACTTCGAAATCACTGGAACAGAATCAGGCAAGGGTCAGGCTCCATGGCGGGTCCTGGCACAGCCCAGCTGGGCTGCATGATGGGGAATCACTACCCGGCTTTCTATCCCTTTCCATCTCTTCCATTCTTCCCTCCTTTCTCCCTGCCACTGGCCTGAGGGGTCTTGGTTTTTCTTTCTTTCTTTCTTTCTTTCTTTCTTTCTTTCTTTCTTTCTTTCTTTCTTTCTTTCTTTCTTTTTGCTATGAAACGGAATTATTTAAAGACAATTTGTTTTTATAAAACAACTTTTCTTTTTTCTGATCATAAAAGTAATCCGGACATTAGATATCTGTTTCTTTTCTTTTTTTTAAGTTTATTTATTTTTGAGAGAAAGAGAGCACGAGTAGGGAAGGGCAGAGAGAGAAAGCAAGAGAGAATCCCAAGCAGGCTCTGCACGGCCAGAGCAGAGCCCGATGTGGGACTTGGACTCATGAACCATGAGATTGTGACCTGAGCCAAAGTCAAGAGTTGGTTACTTAATCAGCTGAGCCACCCAGGTGCCCCTAGATATCTGTTTCAAAAACAGATCACTATCTCACATCAGACTCCAAAATAAAATCCAAATGAATTAAAGATCTAAGCTTAAACATCTCTAGGTTAAGAACTGGGGTAAGAATTTACCAGAAAAACGAGAGCAAAAACATCACTGTAAAGGCCCAAGGACTGACTCCCTGCAAGAACAGAGAGAATCGAGCAGGGCTGAGCAGGGTGCAGGATGGAACCCTGAGAGAGGGCAGTGAGTGGCCAGGTGGGGACGGGCCGTGGGAGTCTCGACTTTACCCCAGGCGCGCTGGAGAACCACTGGAAGCTTTCAGGCAAAGAAGTGAATGGACAGATCTGTTCTTCAGCAGAGTCACTGTGGTTGTGGGGAGAAGACTGTCCTGGAAGAGGTCAGCAAAGCCAGTAGCCCCAGTGACAGATGACAACTGCCTGGGACCAAAGTAGCATCAGTGAGGAGGAAAGGAGGGGCTGATGGGAGTGGTGGGGAGGAGGTAGCATCATCCGAGTGTAGGAGATAAGGGGATTAGATAAAACTATCTTTTATAAAATTGGTTGACTTCATAGCCTCCCCCAAATCCCTTGGGAAGGGGGAGAAGGGATGCATAAGTACGGCAGGGTCCACATGGCTTCTTCCCACAAGCCCCTCCCATCCTCTTCCCTTCAGGATTTCTGAGCTGAGTTGCCAGATGTTTGGAGGAGTCATTCACCAAGACAAGGGGTAGAGCAGGAAAGGGCATTGCAGTGGGAAGCCAGGGGGAGCCCAGGTTTTTAAGATATGTGGGGACAGTCATGCCAGGAGGTATCACAGACAGCTGGATACAAAGGTCTGAACCTCTGCAGTGGTACCCAGCCCAGGAATACAGTGTCAAGAGACATCAGAACACAGAACACAACCTATTCCATCAGAATAAATGAAGTCACCCAGCGAAAGACCCTAAAAGTGAGAACAAAAGAGGCTCAAAATCAGACCTTGAAAACGCCCACATTTAAGAGGCATGTAATTCCCAAGCATTCCCAAGCAATTAAGCAAGATAAAGAATGCAAATGTAAATCTAATTTAGCAATAAGGAGGTCAGTGATGACCTGGCTGAAACTAATTTCCAGGGAGTGGCGGGGCTGAGGTAAGTTTGTGTCGGATCAAGGAATGCGTAGGGACTTCACAAGAACATTTTGGGGGAAGTTGGGGTGTAAAAGGCTATTCGTGCAGGGCAGCACCCGGCGGGACTGGGGGGTCGAGGCACAGATTTGATTGGCCTGGGATGAGAGGCCCATGAGAGAGAGAGTGGGAGCCAGAGCCCACGGCAGGGTGAGCCTGGAACAGAAAGACAGGTGCTTGTCATTTCCAGGACTGGGGAAAGGAGATGAACATGGCGGTGAGTTGGTAGGAGAAAGATGGTGGGAAGTTGGAGAATTCCCACAGGCTGGTTTCTATTGATTCCTGGGAGGTGAGTAGGGGAGATGATCTGCTGAGAATGGGGTGGAGTGGGATGAGACACAGAGGACAAGGAATCTGAGAGCTCAAACACATGCTGGTGGGAGAACCAGAAGAGAGCTATAAATCAGGGAAACTAGATCATGATAGCTAACTTTCACTGCAGGCTTCCAGTGCATTTGGCTCTGTTGCAAACACCTCCCACATAGCACTCCACTGAAGGCTCAGAACCTTCTGAAGGGTCATGATCTCCACACTGGCATGATAGCAAAGACTAGAACACTGGCATTCTAATTTGAGTGCTAGGGCTCGGCATTGGTGTCACCCAGGAGGCAAAGCTGTGGGGCATGGAGGGCAGTAGCCCCAGTGTAGGGGTGGGCTGCTTGCCATGCCTGGCCCAGCAGAGGGGGTGCCGTACAAGCGTGGAGCAGTGGGGTTCAGGGCGGGGACTCTGACCAGTGGGCCTGACCCCCGCGGAGAATATTTGCAAGTATGTGGTTCACACGTCAGATAGGATCGGAGGTATAGCAGTCAGGCGGGTGGTACAGAGAAGTGAGAATTTGGATGGCGTTCCAGCAATGCCACTTCCGGGTAGAGACCCAAAAGAACCGAAAAAAGAACCGAAAGCCGGGACCGGAACAGATGTTTGCACACCCATATGCATAGCAGCATTATGAACGATAGCAAAAAAAAAAAAAAAAAGGTGGAAACAATTCAAGTGCCCCTCCGTGGATGAACAGATCAACAAAATGTGGCATATAGATATAATGGAATCTTACTCAGCCTTAAAAAGGAAATGAAATTCTGAATTTAAACTTTTCGTGGTGTCCCCACTTTGCAGGTGACATTTAGCAGGTGTTAAGCCTCACTCCTGCTCGGCAGCAAGAGGGTCAGCAGTGGTCTGGCTGAGAACTGAGTTATTCGAGGGACCCCAGCCTTGGCCTGAGAGATCATGTTTCCAGTAGTGGCCCAGAGAGGTCACTAAAGAAACTAGCTAGTAGATGACAGTTCTGAGAGCTAGCTTCTTAGAAATCTCTGGTTTGGTAAAGCAAACTTGACCTCTCCCCAGCTGCTCCATCCTTTGGGACCAAGTGGTGAAGATGGAGAATAGAAGGGCTGTCACTGCCTCCACTCCCAGCCCTAGCCTCCCACCTCTGGCCCCAAGGGGCTGGCCTTCTTCTTGTTTACTGCATTCCTTTAAGGAATGTCACTGAGGGGCAGGCTCTGGGAGCTGGCCTGGCTTGTGTAGCTGCCTCTCAGCTCCTACCTCCTTCCCCTCCAGCTCTGGACATCCTCAAGGCTGCAGGCCAAGGCGGGCAGCCACAGACCCTATAGGACTTCTGGGTGTGGACTCGGGATGTATAGCATACACGGGAGTGTGCCCTACGGTCAAACCTGGTGTTGGGCGGGCCTGATTGGGACCCAGTGCCAGGAGGGAAGGGACAGAAAGCAGGGAGAGCCACCAGCAGAGGGCATGACTGTGCAGAGGGCACCTGTAAGCCCTGGGTGCTTACAATGAGAAGCTGTCTCAGGCCTGCCTTCCTAGGGAGAGGATGTGAGGAGTTTAGAAAAGCTCTACAGCTGGCCCTGCTGAATGGCAGAGCCCGGGGTTATCTTTCCAGAAGTGGAGTGGAATCACACACATTCATTCTCCCAGTCACCCTGGCCCCTTGTCTGGTCCCCGACTCGGCCTGCCCTGAGCTGTGGACCATGTGCCCTGCTCAAGGAGCCCTCACCGGAACAGGGCTGAGGCGCTGGGGACATGTAACACACCTGGACCAGGCTGAGAAGGCTGACATCCGGGGCTCTCCAACCTGTGGCCAGACTGGATGCGAGCCCACCGGCATTTCAGCCTTGGGATTTGTCTCTGCCAGTGGTGAGTGGAGGGAGCGCACCTTGTTCACCTTCAACATCAACATCAAATAATGTAGTCTTTGTTCATCACTCCCTTCTTTGTGGTCAGCTCCTTAATTGACAAGCTTTCTGGATCTTCATCATTCCAAACTAATACTTGGCTTCATCTGGTGGCCATCATTCACTCATTCATTCACTCATTCATTTATTCAATAGCTGTCAAGCAAGCATCTACAATGTGCCTGGCACCATCTGCTGGGGACCCAGTGAATGAGAAGGCATCCTTCCTGGCCGTGGTCCCATAGGGGAGATGGATAAAGGGACAGAGTGATAGGGGCCAAGACTGGGAGTTGTGGGGGAAGGGCCTAGGACAGGGGCTAGGGGACACAGAGTGACTTCCTAAAGCAGGCCACACACAATGTTTCATTGGCGCTGGGCGCTGGGTGGAGGTTAACCCGCTGAAAATGGGGTGCAGAACTGCCTGTAAAGGAACAGAGTCGTAGGATGGGGCTCGGGAATGAGGGCAGAGCAGTGAGGCTGCAGAGGAAGGCTTCCTGCTCAGCACACGGGGCTCCTGCCCTGCTTCCCAAACTCCTCCTCGTTCAGGGTCAGCTCCTGTGTCTCCCCACTTATGGAACCTTCCTCAGGGGAACTTTCTGGCTCTGTGCTCTGTGAGGGCTTTCTTAGACCTAGTGTTCACCTCTGCAGATCTTTCTCCTGTCCAGCCAGGCCTTCCCCGCGTCCTCCGTAGGCCCGGCTCCCCCAGGCTCTGGTGGTCGCCACCTTCCACACACACTTTGGGTTCCTTCTTCCACGCCTGACTGTGGAGACAGCCATGGTCTCCCCACCTTGGCATCTTGATTTTTATTCTCACGAGGCTGTGTTCCCCTTAATGCTGCAAGAGCCATGGGCCCTTCCCTCCCAGACAGCCTCCCCTCCCAGCCTAAACACAGAATCCAAGGGAACATTGGGTGCCTCTCCCGGCTCTGCAGAGATTCATGTCCATCCATCTCTGTCTCCCCAGAGCTGAGCCCAGCACCTGGCAGAGCTGTCACTCCTCAAGCATATGACCAAATGGTCAGATGCCTAGGTGGCAGGCATCAGGTCCATGTTGTGTGCTTTGCCAGGAGCCTGGCATTTATTCCTTAGGGTCTGACGGTGGGGAGTGGGTGTGGCATGGTAGGTAAGAGCACGATCTTTAGACTCCAAGAGATCTGAGCTTGAAATCCAGTCCTTGCCCTTACTGCTGATGTGACTTGCTTAAGAACGACGCCATCTGCAAAATGCCAAAAACTTCACCACCAACCCCCAGACACCAGGGCTGCCCCTACACACACTGTCCAGAATTCCGACTTTTCTGTGGTGTATTTCTAAGACGCTGTCATAATGTGATGGCGGTTAAGACTGTGATAAAAGCTTATAGGGAACACTGGGAAAAGAAGACGGTAATACACAAGCGAAGGTCACCCTGGCTCCTACCAGCCAGCAGCACGAGGGACCCCGCCCCTGCCAGCCCTCGTCCCAGCTTCCTCCCAGGGAGGCCTGAACCTGGTGGCAGCACAGAGGAGTGACTTAGATGGGTGACTTATGTGAGGCACTTGGCACGGCATCTGCCACCTTGTAAACACCAAAACCTTCTTATTTCAGTGTTGGGTAGCCAGGGGGTGGAGAGCTGAACTCTGTACCAGGAATTTAAGTCAAAGAATGGCTGGGCGTGCGGCCCGCTCACGCAAGACTGTGTAATAAAGGGGCAAAAAGTTCAGACTCTAGAACCCGAGTCCTTGCTTCCTCACGTAATAGCTGTGTGATCTTGGGCTTCCGCTTCTTCTTCTGTGAAAGTGGGAAAATGGCAGAAGCACCCCTGCAGAGCCAGCACAGGGCTGCAGGGGTGGAGAACTCCATGCGCAGCATGGCCAACAGCACATGGATAAACCCTCCTTAATTCAGCAGCTGTTTTCTGGAGAGGAAACAGTACAAAGCTGTTGTGGACTGAGGATTTGAGGAAGGGCACTAAACTTGACTTCTCCAGTGGGCTGGCAGCCAGGGGTGGGGAACATGCCCTTTAGAAATATGGGGCTCAATGGGGTGCCTGGGTGGCTCAGTTGGTTGTGGGTGTCCAACTTCGGCTCAGGTCATGATCTTGTGGTCTGTGGGTTTGAACCCCGTGTCGGGCTCTGTGCTGACAGCAGAGCCTGGAGCCTCTTTCTGATTCTGTGTCTTTCTCTGGCCCTTCCCTGCTTGTGCCTTCTCTCTTTCAAGAATAAATAAACATTAAAGAAAAGAAAAGAAATACGGGGCTCAAAACCATGAAAGGAGCTCCTCCAGCATTGCCATGTAGTTTCTTCACTGGATAAAGGGACAGCCTGAGTTGGCCTTGCCCTTCCCTAGAAAGCTTGATGCCATTCCAAGACCTTAGGCCCAACGAGCTGCAAACATCCCACCGTGTGGCTGGAGCCTGCGCACCACCCCAAGAGTTGATTCACATGCTCACAGCCGGCAGGTCCTGGAGAGCACAGGGAAGCCAGAGAGAGCAAGCAGGGTGGGGACAGGACAGCAAGGGGCATCTGGGATGCCTGCAGGGACACAGCTTTTCTTAGCTCTGTGACTGCATGAACCTTGGCTTCTTAGCTCAGAGCTTACCAGGTGCACACATTCCCCCAAGGGGGTGCCCTAGATGACCCCTCTGGAGTCCTGGTCAGTTTGGAGGCTTTCTTTTTGGGGGGACAATGGGACACAAGCCTCCAACACTGCTTGTCATATCTATTAGGTGTGGATGGGCTGTCACACTGTCACCCCATGAGACTTCTGGCTGGGAGCACAAGAGGGCAGAGATGGCTGCTGGTCCCTGGTTTTGAGGGTCCCTGCCAGGGTTACCTTGGGCGGGGGGTTCTCTCCAAACCTGACACCTGCCCATTTCTGATGTCACCCATGCAGGTTATTTGAGGCTGGTGTACTTTGTTGGCATCCTCAACAAGCATGTACAGAGGCACCTGTGATGTGCAGGCCCCCATGCTGGGCCTCCCCATCCTCCCTCCCTCCTTGCTCAGGGGCTGGGGGGCTCCAGGCATGCAGTCATCAGTCCCAGAAGGCATTGTGAGGAGGCAGTTTTGCAGTACCCACACCGGATGATACAGCCCCCAACCCCAAATTAGGAATTTTCTTTTGAGTCCATTTCTTAGGGGATTAACTAGACTCCATTTAGGGACAGGAGCTGAGTGTACACATGGGTCTTTGTGTATAAGCCCTTGAACATCCCATAAAGTATGTTCCCAGAGATGTGAACCCAAGGGGGCGAGACTAAAGCCCGATTCTGCCCCCATTCCCTATTGGCTTCCTCCTTCTTGAGTCCATCCTTTGTGGTCTTAGTTTCCCCATAAATCCCTTAATAGCTACAAGGGCTGAGAAGAAGGGGGCTGCTCAGAACTCATCCTGTGAGGGCCCACGGAGACGATGTTTCCCTACACAGTGGGGCTGTGAAATAGGGGAAGGCGACCCAGGATGATCTGAAAAGGGTCAGGGTTGGGATAACCAAAAAAGGGGGTTTCTGGGAAATGCCAACGCCTTGTCCCTGAGCTACCGCCAGGAGTCAAGGAACTTCAGTCTGGGAATGGTTGGGGGAGGGGCTGCCAGGCCTTTTTCTGGAGTGATTCTCTGGTCAGTATGAAGGGATGCTGTCAGCCTAAACAGTAACTCTCAGGCAGTGGGGCCACTGCCTCAGCACCATCTGCCACATGTACCTTGATGTCAACTTGTCCCCCTGCCTGCTATGCCCCCTAAACTGTGAGGGCGGGACTGTCTTATATAGCGCTATGTCCCCAGGATGGTGTTGATATACACCTCCCGATGAATGAAGCCACAGAGGATGAATGAGTGAGGTCACAGGAGTACTTGGCAGGGCTAGCCCTAGTACTTTGTACCCCCAGGCCCACACAGGCCCCACCATTCATAGGACCCTAGCACTAGTTGTCATTGTTGGGGTATGGGTGATACCTGCTCCCATCCCACTCCATCCCTGCCTCGGTCACCATGGGACTGGGGGAGAGGGTGATGGAGAATTCCCAAAGCAACCTGGTCCCTTCCTGGCTTCTAGCTCTTCAGGCAGCTTTCTGGGGTTTGAGACATGGTCATGTCATTGTTCACGGGGAAGTGCAAAAATGCAGTTCCACTGGCCGCTTGGCAAATGCTTGATTTCACACTTCTAAATAATGCTGAGATACTAAGCAAGGGGGCCAGGGGCCTCAGGGAGGAGCAAGGCAAGCCCCCTGCCTGCCACTGGTTCAAGCACTTTTCTTAAGGGAGGGCTCAGCTTCATGGCAGCTTATCTCCTGTTCAGGCCCTTCTTGGTGTCAGGACTTCAGTGTAAGTCTCCTTACAACCACCTGCAACCTCATGATGAGCTCCAGGTTCGTCGGTTCCATTCTGCGTATGAGACAACAGGTTCAGAGGAGGTATGCAGCCTGCCCGAGATTACACAGCTGGTCAAGGGCAGAGTTGGGATTTGCACAGAGGCCAACTGCCTGCAGAGCCAATGAATCCACATGTGACCAGAGGGAGGACATTTCCAGAACAATCCCTGTTTTCCTGACAGCTCTGGAGGGAACCTACAGCTTTCTAGGGACAGTATCAGTTGTTGCAAGATCTGAAGCTCTACTGTATAATGTATAGAATTGTCAAATAACTATGTGCATATCTGAAACTAATGTAACATCGTTGGTCAGCTATACTTCAATTAAAAAAAAAAAAAGATCAGAGGCACCTGGCTGTCTTTGTCCATAGAGCATGCAACTCTTGACCCTGGGGTCACACGTTCAAGTCCCACGTTGGGTATAGAGCCTACTTGAAAAAAGAAACAAAAAACAAGAAACATCTGAAGCTCTGTCTAACGAGCTGGGCTAAGCCTCAGCGGAGGGCTCCTGGCCCATATACCACCAAGGGAAATTGGCATTGCTGGCCCTCTGCACAAATGCCAGTTCTAGGAATTCTACTTCCCCCAAAAGGCAGTTGGTCCTCCTGAAACTTCTGGTCAGAAGAATCCAGAATCTTTCTTCCTGGTGCAAACAAAAGTTTGCATGGCATTCCATGTAGAATGAGGCAAGAGGCGGTAGGGAGTGAATTTCCTTGGTCCTCAGGAGCCCTGGGCCCTGCTGGCAACCCTGACCTTCACACGAGCCATGTAAGGGGGCTGTTCTCCCGGGGGACCTTGGGCACACTTCCAGCCTATGGCAGGCTCCTCCGTACCCTCCCTTGCAGACAGAAGACCCTGGCAGTTGCGGTGCTGGGTAGCGGGTCTCCAGGTGGCTGGAATGAGTAGGGCCAGGGCTCCAGCTCTCTGCTGGACCAGCTTCATGGGAGAAGCAGGGAAACGTGATCTTGGGCTCTGAGACGTGCTGGGGGCTGGTGGAGAGGATTGGTGCAGGACTAGGAAGGAGACGTGGTGCGGGGTCAGAGCACTGGGAGGACTATGGGACGCCGTAGAGTTCCCCGATGCTTTCCTACTAAATATAACCTGATGCACAAGAAACAAGAAGCAGGCTGTGGTCTGGAGCCAAGCTAAAAATGTGGGCTCCTAATGAGCTTGAGTCCTGAGGCTGTCCGTGCCCTCAGGACTTCAGCTAAGGCTTGGGAGACAGTCTACTGAAAGCAGAGTTAGCCTGGAGATTGAGCTGGTGCCTGTCGAGGCCTCTAGGCAGAAAGTCTAATGGCTGTCTGTCTCACCAGGCAGCCCTGGGGGAACCTAGCAAAAGACTGGCCTTGAACCATCTCAATTGACATCACCTCGGACTTACTTTGGGGATGGAACAAATGCACTCGAACCCATGGCAGTGGGATCCCAGGTGAAGGGCACAGCCATTACCAGTCACTGGGCTCTGCCACCTGCTACGCAAGTGGCTGCAGTGAACTCGACAAACCCACACCTTCCATGTCCTGTTACAATAGAAATTTTCGAATAGAAGGGTTCTATTCACCTTGGTGCTGTCCTCTGGGGAGGGCTGCAGACTCTGTCCCTTGCAGAGGCCTCGGGTCATAGGAAGGAGGTGACCTTGGTGGTGGGCTACATGAGATATTAGGCAACCGTGGGCTGAGGGCTGAGTGCAGCACATACAGGGGGCTTGGTCTTCTCTCAGCAAGTTCTCATTTTCCAGGGACTTCTGGACAGACAATTCTTCTCTCCCCCTTGGGCAATGAAAGCGGTAAAATGTTCTCTCTCTGTTGAATTGGACAAGACTTCTAGAGGAAGTGATATCTGAGGCCTGGAGCAGATGGGGGCAAGGAGCTGCTTTTTACCTCCAAGCCTGATTGCTAGGCCTCGGCATCATTTCACAGGTTGTTAGAGGCCTTCAGAGGCCATCATCTCCATTCCTCTGCCTCTATGATGGATTCCCAAAGCACCCCTGAGGGCTTCCCCTAACCCTAAAGCTTTTCCCAAAGGGAAGGACAACTTTTGCCGCTTAAGGCTTACGGTTCTTATCTAGAAGCCTGTGGACCTTTGCTTTATGGAAGTTCTTTGTTATATCTAACCTAACCCCTCTTGCTACAAGGGATGAACAGTGGAGTGGGGCCTAGAGACTGGAGGACAAGCAAAAATAACCTCCGGGGGTCACTAGGATGTACCACCGGTTCTCGAAGCAAAAGAAGTTGGCTTGGACTCCCTTTCAGATAAGCGAGAAGGAGGCAGCTCTGCTATGTGCTGAGGAGCTCGCTCAACAGAAATCCCAGCCCTGGGAGGACGCTGGGCTCCTTCTCCTTTTAAGGCAACGTCTGAGCTCTCAGGGCTACGCAGCAACAAGCCCCAGCCCCACTCATTCCTGGCTATTTGGAGGAAACCCATGATTAATCAGCTCCCCTCCCCCGCCCTGCCTGGTTTTCATTAGGTTCTTTTTAAAGGGCTGGAACACCTCCTCAAGATCAGACACACAGCCGCTCCAAGCCAACTAGGGCCCCAGTGTGGGGGGAGCACCCTAGGAGGGAGCGAGGAGCAATCCTGGATGAAGACAAGGGGAGAGGTCAGCGGCTAGGGTGTCAGGGCAGAGTGAGGGTGAACATGTTGGAAAAGGAGTCCTGATGGGAGAGCAGGGGAAGGTGCCGAACGGGAGCCCTGGTCTAAGCGTGGCAGGGGTTTGGCTGGGAGAGCAGGTAGCCGTGGGGCAGGTTCTAGGGGCGGCAGGGGCGGCCGGGCACCCGGAGCATGACCTGGCAGGTAGAGGGGAGTGCCTTCGCCCCTAAAAAACAAGGTCAGAAAAGGTTACGTTGACTTGGCTGGTGACAGTCAGATCCGGAACCTAGTTTTTCCTGAACTTGCTGGTTAAGTTACCATCTCTCTGGCTCCCCAGTTTCCCTCCAAGTGAGGCCTGTGACCGGCGTGGGAGCCGTGCAGAGGGCAGCTGGGCGGCACACAGTGGGTGCTGAGGAATCCCCAAGGGTGCGCATTTTGGAAGGAGAGGGCAGGATTCCCCGCATTAGGGGCCTGACCTGGTCTCTGCTGGAGAGGCTGGGGCACCCAGCTCTCACCTCCAGGCTCCTGATAGAATTTATGATGAAACCACTCTGAGCTGGGATGGACTGGAATTTCCTGGCTGAGCCCAGGGCAGTGGTCGGGAGTGTCCTAAAGGGGCTGACCCATTGGATTTCCTCATTTACATCCCATTTACATACATCTCCTTTCAAATCAAGGTACTATAAAGTCACCGCAAGTCTGCTCCCCGGAAAAGGGTGATCTGAAGGGTCAAATCCAGTTCACTGGGAGCCAGAGGAAGTGTGAGAGGTGGCTTGCCCCACCATGAAAGCACCAGTGAGTCCCCCAGCGCAGCTGCCCCATTAGGGCAGGAAGAGGGAAGGGCACATTCCTCAGCCCTGCCTCACCAGGCCTCCTGCCCCTTGGCTGCTTGTTGTGATTCTAGCAGAGAAGCCAAGGACTTTTGCTGCTAAATAAACCCTGGGGCCAGTCCCCGATGGCATGTGTTTGTAGTGCAGGTACAAACTGTTTCCATAGGACCAACCGGCTCTCCATTCCATCTGGGACTGCATTGGGGGTGAGAGTGAGGAAGGGATGGGGGAGGGCACGGATGCCATGGAGGGTGGCTTTTCCTTCCTCCTCCTCTTCCCACAAGCCAAGCGGGCACTCTTGAAAAACAGAAAACCTTTCTAATAATCAGGCCATAGTCTCTTCTTAAAAAACACCTGGGGGGCTCAGTCGGTTGTCCATTAAGTAGCCAACTCTTGATTTCAGCTCAGGTCATAATTTCACAGTTCGTGGGATTGAGCCCCACATTGGTTTCTGTACTGACAGCCTGCTTGGGATTCTCTCGCCTTCTCTTCCTACCCAACTGACCCCCCCCAACTCCTAATAAATAAATAAATAAACAAACAAACAAACAAACAAACAAACTTAAACAAGGTGGATAGGAAGCAAGTATTCTCAAAATAAGGCTCAGAATTCATGTGACTTCGTGGAGGAAGAAACAGGGCCCCATGGAAGTACACAGTGACCCATGTTGCATGTAAAATCCAAGCCTTCAGTACATCTCCATTTCAAAGCCTCCCTGAACAATTTCTCAGTGTGTTTATGGTCAAAGCAGAATCACAGAGTCCTAGGTCCTGAATCTGCCAGAGTCCTCCTGAGGTCAGCTCACTCAGTGGAAAATAGGGCTCCTCCCAGAGAGATGCTGATCCTTAGCAAAGCTTTTACTAAAAAATAAGAACAATATTGTGGGCTTTTCAAAAACCTACACATATTTGATGTAAAGATGTGTCTTTTATTCTGTCTACCTTACTTTTTTTTTTTTTTTACTGTTTACTTATTGTGTGTGAGAGAGAGAGAGAGATAGAGGGAGTGGGGGAGGGGTAGAGAGAGAGGGAGAGAGAGAAAATCCCAAGCAGGCTCCCAGGTGTCAGCAGAGAGCCGTTGGGCTCAGTCCCACAAACTGTGAGATCATGACCTAAACCACAATCAAGTCAGCCACTCAAGTGACTGAGCCACCCAGGCGCTCCTACCTTACTTCTTTACTGTGAGCTCCTTCCTATTTCAATGAGATGATGATAGTAGATAAAATGTATAATTATTCCTTTTTTTGTTTTTTTTAGAGATAGAGTGTGTGTGAGCAGGGAAGAGGGACAGAGGGAAGAGAGAGAGAATCCCAAGCAGGCTCCACACTCAGCACAGAGCCCAACATGGCACTCATTCCCACAACTCTGGGATCATGACCTGAGCCAAAACCAAGAGTCAGATGCTCAACCGACTGAGCCATCTAGGCACCCCTATAAATATCTTTAATTGGTAAAATAAAATGTTAGCAGCCCTGTGTTGGTCCCTCTAACTTTTTGTTGTTGTTGTTGTTCCTTTTAAAATGTATTAGCTGTAAAATCCCCGTATCTGAGAACCACTGACCCTTTGGAAGCAGGGCCAGCGCTAGGGTGAGGCATGTGAAGCACTGCCTCGAACACAATGCAAGGGACACCAAAAAGCTCAGTGATCAAGATAACTGATATATTTTAAAAATTTTTTAAAATGTTTTTATTTCTGAGAGAGAGAGAGCAGGGGAGGGTCAGAGAGAGAGGGAGATACAGAATCTGAAACAGGCTCCAGGCTCTGAGCTAGCTGTCAGCACAGAGCCCAACATGGGGCTCGAAACCATGAACCATGAGATCATGACCTGAGCTGAAGCCGGACACTTAGCCGATTGAGCCGCCCAGGCGTCCCAAGAAAACCGATATTTTTAAAAATCGAATTTAATGCCAAAAAATCTACGACAACCAAAAAATGCAAAATTTTAAATAAAGACAGGACCAGTATTAGTGATTTTTCCCTTTGCCTTGGGTTCCAACATGGCTTAGAAAGGCATCCCTTCTTCTTTTTCTTTCTGTTTTTTTTTTTTTTTGAGAGAGAGAATGTATGTCTGCATAAGTCAGGGAAGGATGAGGGAGAGGGAGAGAGGGAATTTTCAGCAGGCTCAACACCCAGGCAAAGCCCAATGCGGGGCTCCATCTCACCTCATCTCATCTCATCTCACCACTGTGAGATCATGACCTTGAGATTATAACGTGACCTGAAATCAAGAGTCGGTCATTTAACCAACTGAGCCACAGAGGCACCCCTGGAAGCATTCCTTCTAAATCACCGTGACAGCTTGAATCCCAAACCCCCTCATGGTGTTCTCAGTGGACATAGTCCTTTGGAGGCTCCAGGGCAGTTATATAAATGCTCCCCACACTTGTCCCCATACTCATTCCTCTCCCTCTGTAGCCAGCTCTTCATGTTTATTTTTCTTTTCTGAATTTTTAGGAAAACAAGCAAGTGGAGACCAAGACAGATGCCAAGAATGGAGAGGAAAGGGGCAGAGATGCCAGCAAAAAAACCCTGGGCCCCAGACGGGACTCAGACCTGGGGAAGGAGCCAAAGAGGGGTGGTTTAAAGAAAAGCTTCTCAAGAGACAAAGATGAAGCTGATGGCAAAAGTGGAGAGAAGCCCAAGGAGGAGAAGCTCATCAGGGGCATTGACAAGGGCCGGGTAAGGGCTGCGGTGGACAGGAAGGAGGCAGGGAAGGAAGGGAAGGGAGAGGAGAGGGCAGCAGCCCCAAGGAAGGAAGAGGAGAAGCAAGGCAGTGAGAGGAGCACAGGGCCGAGCAGAGACAAAGACAAGAAGAGAGAGGAGAAGGAGATGAGTAAGAAAGAGGATGACGGGAAGGGAAAAGGGGAGAGGAGGAGTGCAGATGCCAGGAAGGAGGATGAGAAGGTGAAAAGAGGAAGTGGGAGCACAGACACAAAAAGGGAGGATGAAAAAGTGAAAAAAGAGGAATCCGTAAACAAAAAGGAACCCAAAGAAGAGAACAAGACCCAGGCACCGGAGAAACAAGCCCCCGCTGGCCCCACCAAGCCCTCTGAAGGGCCTGCCAAGGCGGAGGAGGAAGCGGCCCCCAGCATATTTGATGAGCCTCTGGAGAAAGTGAAGAACAATGACCCAGAGATGACTGAGGTCAATGTCAACAACTCAGACTGTATCACGAATGAGATCTTGGTCCGGTTTACCGAGGCTCTGGAGTTCAACACTGTGGTCAAGGTGTTTGCCCTGGCCAACACGCGCGCCGATGACCACGTGGCCTTTGCCATCGCCATCATGCTCAAGGCCAACAAGACCATCACCAGCCTGAACCTGGACTCTAACCACATCACCGGCAAGGGCATCCTGGCCATCTTCCGGGCCCTCCTCCAGAACAACACGCTGACTGAACTCCGCTTCCACAACCAGCGGCACATCTGCGGCGGCAAGACGGAGATGGAGATTGCCAAGCTGCTCAAGGAGAACACCACCCTGCTCAAGCTGGGCTACCATTTTGAGCTGGCTGGGCCCCGGATGACGGTCACCAACCTGCTCAGCCGTAACATGGACAAACAGCGACAAAAGAGGCTCCAGGAGCAACGGCAGGCGCAGGAGGCCAGTGGCGAGAAGAAGGATCTGTTGGAGGTGCCCAAGTTCGGGGCCCTGGCCAAGGGCTCCCCCAAGACCTCCCCCCAGCCATCTCCAAAGGCCTCGCCCAAGAACTCACCCAAGAAAGGGGGCGCTCCGGCTGCTCCCCCTCCGCCCCCACCTCCCTTGGCCCCACCCCTCATCATGGAGAACCTGAAGAACTCCTTGTCACCAGCTACCCAGAGGAAGATGGGAGACAAAGTCCTCCCCACCCAGGAGAAGAACTCCCGCGACCAGCTACTGGCTGCCATTCGCTCCAGCAACCTCAAGCAGCTCAAGAAGTTAAGTAGTTGTGGGCAGAGGTCAGCAGGGCTGGAGAAGGGAGAGCAGGGGGAGAGCCAGCAGGGCTGGAGGAGGGGGGCAGGGGGAGGGCCAGCAGGGCTGAAGGAGGGGGGCAGGGGGAGGGCCAGCAGGGCTGGAGGAGGGGGGCAGGAGGAGAACTCCCGCGACCAGCTACTGGCTGCCATTCGCTCCAGCAACCTCAAGCAGCTCAAGAAGTTAAGTAGTTGTGGGCAGAGGTCAGCAGGGCTGGAGAAGGGAGAGCAGGGGGAGAGCCAGCAGGGCTGGAGGAGGGGGGCAGGGGGAGGGCCAGCAGGGCTGAAGGAGGGGGGCAGGGGGAGGGCCAGCAGGGCTGGAGGAGGGGGGCAGGAGGAGAACTCCCGCGACCAGCTACTGGCTGCCATTCGCTCCAGCAACCTCAAGCAGCTCAAGAAGTTAAGTAGTTGTGGGCAGAGGTCAGCAGGGCTGGAGAAGGGAGAGCAGGGGGAGAGCCAGCAGGGCTGGAGGAGGGGGGCAGGGGGAGGGCCAGCAGGGCTGAAGGAGGGGGGCAGGGGGAGGGCCAGCAGGGCTGGAGGAGGGGGGCAGGAGGAGAACTCCCGCGACCAGCTACTGGCTGCCATTCGCTCCAGCAACCTCAAGCAGCTCAAGAAGTTAAGTAGTTGTGGGCAGAGGTCAGCAGGGCTGGAGAAGGGGGGGCAGGGGGAGGGCCAGCAGGGCTGGAGGAGGGGGGCAGGGGGAGGGCCAGCAGAGCTGGAGGAGGGGGGCAGGGAGAGGGCCAGCAGGGCTGGAGGAGGGGGGCAGGGGGGCAGCAGGGCTGGAGGAGGGGGTGAGCCTACAAGGGGAGCCCGTGGGGGGCACATGGCAAGCTGCAGGCAGTACACAGACTTCTTGTCCGTAGGGTGCTTCTGGCCGTCCCATCTATCCCCCTGCCTCTGGGCAGGCCACACCTGTCTCCTGCAGGGGGGAGGGGATTCTCTCCTTCCTCTAGGAGCTTCCTTGAGCCTCTCACTCCATGCCTCGAACTCCTCCACCCTGCAGCTAAACCAATTTCTCCCAGAAATGGAGAAAGAGCCTCTACAAAGAAGTTCCACCTATGACCCTACCATTATGTCCTCTCCCCCCCATTCCCAAAGCAAAAACGACCTCCCTTTTACGAATCCCCTCTCAGGACCTGCCGAGTCCTACGGATCAGTTTATCCCAAAGGTGTCTGGGAGAGCCGCCCTCAGGGGAACCTCCCTGTGACTAATCAGTGCCACAGACACAAGAGCCATCCCTACAGACCCCTCTTCTCAACCTCTATCCCCCGCCCTTTGGTGACAGAGTCCATGGTCACCTGCTGGTCTGGCTGGCTGGTGGCAGCTAACCCTACCCCCACAACATCATCGGGGGCTAGACACCATGACATAAAAGACAACCTCAGCTGTAATTCTCGTGGTCATTTGATGACATTCAGCTTTTGCAGAAAAGGAAAAAAATGCTTCCTCTGTGTCAACATGTCATTTACTCATTTCACAGACATATACTGAGGTGCATGAAGGGGAGACAAGATGAACTGCAGAGGCCCCTTTGCTGAGCTCCTTTCTCTAAACTCTCTCTGCTTTGCCCCGACAGGTGGAGGTGCCCAAACTGCTTCAGTAGGACCAGACTGCCAGGGGGCAGTGTCTGCCGATGCCACGACTGCCCAGGCCTCGCCTCCCAGGCCCGCACAGACCCCGCCCACCCCACCCCGGCTCACCCGCTGTGGATGTCCCCGCTCCGCCACGGGAGAGCACGGGGCCTGGCCACGCGCAAGGAAGGATGCCTGATCTCTTCTCACTTTCCTTTTCTTGTCTCTGAGGCTCTACAAAAATTTCTTTCATACCTGGAACTGAGGTTTCTGGACAAGAAGAGTCCTTTTAGCGTGTCATTGAGAAGACGGCATGCCTGGGGCCCAAGCAGCTGGCAAGTTGCAAAAGGCCTGTGATTCAGGACAGACGTCCCACCCGGACCACATAACCAGCCCAGCCCCACTGCCCTCCAGGGCCAGGATTCAGGCCTCTGAGGAGCCCTTGGGGCAAAGCTGCGGGGCCCGGGGCCCTCTGTGTGGGGTAATGGCCGAAGATGGAGCGGGCATGAGGGCCCAAGGGGAGAGGGGGGAGGGGCTGAGGATACCCTCAAACCCCTCCTGGGCTAATGAGAGGACATGGCAGGGACAGCCGGCCTGGACGGACAGTGCCTGGTGGGGAGTGGGTTCCAGCTGGGAGGAGAGGGACAGATGGCAGCTGGTCCTGAAGGTTTAATGCCAAAGCAGACGTTTCCCTCACACCCACCTGCTGTTGTATAAATAGCTGTGTATCTGTTTTTCCATAAGATTTTGATAATATATACAAGCCTTTAGTTGTGAATGAATGACTGTGCCCCAGCTCTGTACTGTACCGAGGGTGCTGATGCCCACTCTGGCCCCATGGAAGGCTCTAGAAACTCAGGTTCCCTGCCATGCCATCCCGAGTTGACCACATATCCAGTTCATGTCTGCAGAAAGTCCAGTGCAAGGGAAAGCCTCAGGCCTGAGAAAAGGGCTCCCCACTGACCCGGTTGACCAGGCCAAGGAAACCAGACCTTAGCCAGGGTCTGCTCTTGACCATTCTTGCTGCCTGGAGTCATTGGCCAGAGCTGCTTTCGGGGGTGATGGGGCAGAGTGGAGCCCAGGGCCCTGGGATGGCTATATTAGGCATGTTCAGGGGATGCTCATTCCATGACTCTTCCTAACTGCGGGCTTGGGGCCAGCTCCCCATAGCAGTCACAAGCCCAGGAAGGCAGCCATCTCTGAGCAGGCAGAGAAGTGAATGACCATTTGGGGAGCAGCACCCCCACCCATGTGCCCAGTCACCCATCTCCCTACCCCCTGCTCTAGCTTCAGGCTGCTCTCCTGACCTAACAGTGCCCCCATGCCCTCCATCAGGTGTACATCAAAAGCATCTTTCTGATTTGAGTGACTTCAAGGTGCCAGCACCCCTTGGCACTGTGGGACTGCCACCTTGGGTCTAGGTCACTGGTAGTTTTTCTGTCTCCAGCTTGTGCCTCAACAGCAGGGAGTATGGCAGTTTCACCGTCTTTGGGGGGAAGGAGGGGGCGTCCCTGCTAGGAAGGAGGATTGCCGGGCTAGGTCTGACCAAAAACAGAGGCAGGCTAGTCGTGGCAGCAAAAAGCTTGGATCCCAGGTTACACTCTGTGCCCCTTCCCCTCCACATGCTGGACTGTCTGGCCCAACAAGGGAAACAAGGGCTGCACCCAGGAGAGGGGAGACAGACACCTGCTGCCTCCTGGACCTCAAAGGGTGTTCACTGGAGCTAAGTGCAGCCAGGCCTTCCATTCACGCTGCGTCTGTGGTTGCTAGGCCTTGGCAAGATGCTTCAGGTGCTCTTTCAATTCTGTGAGGGGGATACCAATATTATCTCCATTTTGCAGATAAGTTCAGTCCAGAGAGGTTAACTTACAGGTCCATGGTCACACAGCTAATAAAAAGCGAGCTCAGGTCCATTTCCAGCTCCTAGAGCTACTTCTGATAACAGGTCCCCCTCGTCCCCTTACTGAAATGAGACTTGTCGTGGTGCCCCAGGAAAGCACTGAAAGCCTAACCAGACCGAAACGACACATCTCCAAATCTTAAGGTTCCGAAAGAAACTGTCACCTTAGGAAGACCTTTCTACCAAACTTAAAACAAGATTTAGCCAGACTAAAACACACACACACACACACGCACGCACGCACGCACGCACCCATCCACCCACCCACTTTCTGTCCACACACAACAAGGGGTTAGCGCCGCTCTCTTCCTCCGCTCTCCTCGGCTCTGGGCTGGGTGGGTAGAGCCGAGGCTGGTGAGGTCATTCTTCCTCTGGTGCCTTAGAACCAGATGCGGGGGCGCAGCGCCACCTGCCGGCAGGCCGCGTCCCGGGTTCTCCCGCTGCGCCAGGGGCGCGCCCGAGCTGCGCTAGAGGGCAGGGAAGGTGGGTAGATGGGACGCAGCGCCCGGTCTGCGGGGACGCCTTCCCCCCGCCAGGGAGGGGCAGGGGGAGCGCCTGGCACCGAGCGGCCATGTGTGCTCGTGGAGGGGCTGAATATGGAAACCGGCCGTTCTCTGGGGGCCGCGTTTCTGCCGAATCGTGCACCCACCGCCGCCCACCTGCCCCATCCGCCTCCGCTGGCTCCCGTCTGCTAGGTTTCCCTTCATGAAACATAGGACGCAAGAGCGGGACAGGATCTATCCCCGTCCCTCGCCCGCCTTTTACAGGGAAGAAAATGAGAGTCAAAGGCAGCAAATGACTCGAACAAGGTGATGCACCCATATTCGAACCCACATCTCTTGCCGCCGGGTCCACTCTACCCACCTGGGCCACGGGGCTTCCCTCCACATGTCCTCCGCGCCGCCTCACCCCGCTGGCCCCATCGTTACCAGGGGCCACATCCTGTGTCTCCCGCCAGGCAATCGAGGGCGTCTTCGCTTCCGGCTCCGGCCACTGGGCCCGCCCACACCCACGGTGGCACCGTCTTCCCACCCCCCCGCCCCCGCCCCCGCAGGTCTCGGACCCAGCCCCTGGCGCTGGCCGTGAGTGGGATGGCGGGGCCTGGGGGCTGCTGAGATACCCCACTCTCCATCACAGGAGCTCCCCAAGCTGGTGAGCGAGGGGCTCCAGCCCCAGGCGCGGTGAGTTGGGACCATGGCCCACTCATCCAGGCTTCTTTAAGAAGCATTGGATCTGGACACGGGTCACCCACCTTGTGTGGCTTCTGGACCCCATGATCACCAAGCCTGGAGTGCCATGTGCTGCCTACCCCGTGGCGCCCACCCGCAGCTCCCCACTCCTCTGCAGACTGGTCTCAAGGCCTGAGGCCCAGCTAGGGAATAGTGCCACCTGTGGTATGGGGGGCAATCTGCTGACCTGGGAGTCCAGGCCTGGTGAGGCCCCCCCCCCACTCGACCCTCGTCCTGTGCTCTACCTGCTCTGGCTGGGCCATGCACCTTCTCTAGGCCTTTAACCCCTCTTCTTTATCTCACCGACCCTCCCTCACTCCTTGCCTGAGGTGCCCATTTTCCTAGCTGCCTCCATTCTATACCTCTCCCCCCATCGTGCTCCCCTTTCTTGCTAACCTTTCTTTCCTCAGGCCCCCATTGAATTATTCACCTCTGCCCTAGTTGTCTCCCTGCATCTGAACCCCTGCTGCCTTCCCTGTTTGAGTTCAGCCTCCCTTCTCCCCTGCCTGAACAGGTATCCAAGAAAGAGGTGCCCTGGCTTGTGTGTAGAGTGCTCCTCTCCATCTGTGGTCCCAGACCTCCCCTAAGGGTCCTCGGTGTGCCCTCGCAGCCCAGCAGGACCCCATTTACACCGTTGGAGACCCCAGCCCGTATCTTGCTCCCCTTGTAGGGTGTCTGCCTGGTTTCCAGGGGTGTTGGCTGCTAAACAAAGCGATGGGAGGGGCAGCTCGGTGCTCCTGCTGGCCCCGTGCCCCTGGGGATGCAGATGAGATGGAGTCATACATGTAGAGCTCTGGGAGAGGTGTCAGGGGTTCCCTATTTACAGAACTAGAGAATGTGACAGGGGCCTCCTCTCTGCTCAGGGCATGTGAAAGCCCCATTCTGCCATAGTTATCCCCTTTCCTTAGAATCCTCAGTGCTGTGCAGTTAATTGACTGGAAATGTTGCGGAGGGGAGATTCCACCCTTCTGGGAGGCAGCTATGCCTGGGATAAAACTGCCTTCCACCCCAGACAAAGCAATTTTTAATTGGCCCCAGATTGTGGATTTGAGGATAATTAATTCTGACTGGCATGGCTGTGCATTCATTTACACCTCTTTTCTTAGGGAAACTCAGAAACCCTGTCCTGCCAATTTCCTCCACCTCTCAGCTCCAGGAGAGAGAAGTTGGGAGGGAGGGAGGGGGGAGAGAGAGAGAGAGAGAGAGACATTGAGAGGAGATTGCATTTCAAACCCTGATGACCCTCTCTTCTAAGGTGTGAAGGCAGAATTTGCAGCCTGGAAGCCAGGATACTCTGTGACCCCAGCTCCCACCTCTTTCCCCCCTACTCAGAGAGAGTGAATTTGAGCTGTGGTCCCAGCTCTGTCCCCACCAGCATTAGCTTTCTCTTTTCTGTCTTGGTCAGTTCCTGGGGCAGACTCTTGGACCCCCCTGAAGATTTCACTGGGAAGGGAGGAGATTGTAAATCCATGGACAGAGCTCTCTCCAAGTTGTTTCTGATGCAGGCCCAGGAGCTCCCCACCCCCATCCTGGGTGACAAGAGGCTTCGTGACATTATATGGGCGCCAGAGGGCAGGGTTAGCACAATGGCCATATGCGGAACCCAGCTGGAAGGCAAGGTTGCAGGGCTGGAGGACCTTGGAGGGTGAGAGAAGGAGGGGGGCTGAGCATATGGGTGTTGGGGGAAAGGAGCTGGTTGGTTGGTGGTGGTGGTGCCAACCTGAGCTGGGACTTTTCCCATTTGAATTAAAAACTGTAAAACTTCTTTCCCTGGATCTGTCACCAGACAAGTCCTGAGAGCACAAGGATCGAGTCCTCCGGGAACAAGGCAAGGGACAAGGATCTATCTAGATGCATACGCATCTCCATGGGTGGGGGCGTCTGCCTGGCTCAGTGGGGGACGTAATGTTTTAGGGTCCCCTGATGGTCCACGGCAGCTGACAGAAACCAGCCTCTTGGGTAGCCCAGCCTCTCCACCTGGCTTCTGGTCCTAGAACCTCTCCGACCAGGAAGGACTGGACCGGGGTCAGTTTCATGCACACATTTTACCCTCATGGCAGCCCTGAGGCATTATCCCCATTGAATAGCTGAGAAAACTGGGACTTGGAGACCTTCAGAGACAGACCCAAGGTCAGCCAGTGGCAGGACCCACAAAGGAAGCTGAGTACTGGAAACTGGGGAAGGCGCCTGCCTGCAGTGCCTTATAGGTCACAGGCTCCTGACTCCTAATGGGGAATCTCTGTGATGCAAATGATCACCCTTGTCCCTTCCCCACTGTGGCAAGATCCATCTCACTGGCTTGGGAACTGGCTCAAGGAGCCCTTAGCCTGGGGTGGTTCTGCTGTGGAAGCGGGGTAAGGGTGGTGCTGGGCTCCAGCCCAGGCACCTGCACCCCGTCCCGCTGCTTGGAGGATGTGGTACTAGCAGCACTAGGGCCCAGCTGAAGGCAGAGCTGGAAGGCATGGATGGGCCCAGTGAGGCAAACCGACATGAGTTACAGCTTTACAGCTTTAATCCAGCAGGTTGGAGCCCTGACCAGGGGGCAGCCAGGAGCAGGGCTTCTGCCCACTGCTGATGGAGCCCACTCCCCACCGCGCCCCAGCCCACAGTGAGCAAACAGGACAGGCCCCAGCCTTCCTGGCTGGGATCCTGAGAGTAGAGGGACTCTGAGAAAGCAGGGGCTTTGACCCAGGCTTTCATGTCCTTCTCTTGCCCCAGGTAAAAAATAATCCCCCCGATTGGAAGCCCTCCCCACCCACCCCTCGTTCATGGCCAAGTTCCAGCTCAGCTCCTGGTCTACTTCCCTGGGGCTCCATAACAGTAGGACCCAGGGCTTGGCTTTTTCTGGGGCCTGGTGAGTAGAGGCCCCCTGTCCACCCCCAGGGCCAGATGCAGATACAGGGGAGAGGCATCACTGAAGGGGCAGCAGAGACACAGCTGGGTCCTCAGGCTCCTGGGTAGGAGGGCTGTGGCGGCATATAGGGGGGAGGAGCTGAAAGTCAAGGAGACAGGATGAGGGTCAGGGGTGGCACAGGGGGATGTGAAGTGACCCCCAAATCCCAGAGACATGAAGGATCCATGCAGAAGAGGTAGCCTGGATGTTTCCAGCTGAGGTACACGTCCAGGAGAGGGACTGAGGGGAAGACAGCGGCAGGGGAGGTCCCAGCACAGGGGCAGGGGGCAGGCAGGAGGAGCAAGTGGCTCCGGACTGCTCACTTACCTGCAGGGTTGTAGATAGGGGGCCCAGCCGGGTAGAGTGGATACTGGGGAGGACCACTAGGAGGGTACATGTAGCCAGGCTGTGGGGGTGCGGGGCCAGCTTTGGGGTCCTGGGGGTATGGGTACACTGGCTGCACTGGGATGCCTGTCATTGGAATCTCCTGGCCTAGGTGGGGGACAAGGATCCGCATTCAGAGCTCCACCTCCATGGGAGGAAGCCTCCTCCTCCTGCCCAGGAAACCAAGGTAAGCACGCACCCCTGGGCCCCTGCTCTGCGTTCTGGTAGGCTCCAGGCTGGCCACCTGCTGCCTTTGCCTCCCAGACATTGCTTGGCAGAGTTGAACAGGGAGCTGTGCACGTGGTCCCAGCGGGTCAGTCTGTGTTTTGCGGGTTTGCTCCCCTCAGCAGGTTTCCGAAGCCTCATGAGCCAGAGAACACAGCCTGGGGAATGTCCCACTTTGGCAAGGAGGGGGCAGCTCCCAGGGCTGGTGTCTTGTAATCTAACAGAACTGCCACCAAGGGGGTCCTCCCCCAGGCTCTCCCTCCCACACCGATCTCCCACACGGGGTCACCATTCCCCTGTCCACCAGGCGGGGGCGGATATGCAGTCCTGTGCCAGCGCTCAGGCACACGTTCCATTGTACACTGGTGCACACCCAGCGAATGTTCACCGCCATAGACAGACCCCACCTCCTGTATTTCCCGAGAGTCATATGCATGCATGTACCCACTGCACACACACCACTGCTGACAGACGGCATGCCGCGCACATCTGATTCTCACACGCATGCAGGTACGTGTACACGTAGTCCGATGTTCACATACACGGCCCTGGCACATTCTTATTTTGGGGGTTACCCGCTGGTGGGTCAGTGTATACAAAAGCACACACTACTACATAATTCACACATCCATGAACTCTTCGGGGCCCATCGTGGGGCTCAGCTCGACTCAGCCTATCTCAGGTTCATCTTGCCCAGTGCTGTACATACCTTCAAACGGGCTCTGCAGATGTTGACGCCGGCGGTACAGGTAGCAGCAGGAACAGAGGAAGCAGCAGATGGTGGTGGCAACCACAGCCACGAAGAGGATCACGGCGGAGGCGATGCCTGCTATGGTCTTGGGACTTGAGACAAAGAACAGGTCCCCTCACCTTCCAACACTCATAGGAGGGAGTCCTCATTATGGTGACCATAAAACTGTGCTCCAACTCCTGGCCAGCAGGGGGCCACAGCAAGCTGAGACTTGGGGTTCCTTGAGGGGCTCGCCCAGTCCCTGTGGAGGAGATCTTAGGGGACCTCCATTTCCCAGAAGGCCATGCTGCCTGGCTGGCTAGTGTGAGGCATGCCGGGAGTTGTAGTGTGCACCCCACTTCATCACTCCTACATCTACAACTCAATTGGTTAGGCTTGGAACATGTTAGTGCTGAAAGGCACCTTAGAAATAATCTAGAGCCCCTTGTTTTCAATAACCCCTCCCCCAATCACAGTCTCCTTACACCTTTTGTACATTAGCAGTCCCTTTCAAGAAGTTTGAAAACCACTAATTTTGGCAACCCCCTCATTTTATGAAGAGGAATTATGACCCATGAGAGGATGAGCCTTCCCCAGGAGTACACGTCTGAGAGCTGGACCTGGGAATTAAACCCAAGTCTCCTGCCTTCTTGCCAGGGCTTCTTCCACAAAGCCACACCCCGGTCTGGGTGCTGACCGTGTACACACCCTCCACCAAGCCCGAGAGGGTTACTAAGGTGCCTTTCCCGGACCTCCCAGGCCCCAGCACTAACACCCAGCTTTGTCCCCAAGCTGAGCCCTGGGCTTGGGCTAAAGGCTGTGGAGGTGGACGTGGAGAGGGGCAGGAGGCAGACGGGGAGCAGGGGAGGCCCAGGCAGGGCTCCTGAGAGGAGGGTGGAGGGGACGCGGGTGGAGGCGGGAGCCCACCTGAACGCCAGGCAGTGTTTCTGCTGCCTCTCGGTGATGAGCAAGGTCAGGTCTCTGCAGCAGTACCGATGGTAGCAGGTCCCGCAGCAGAAGGTGAACTCGCAGTTAAAGCCTGGATGCCAGGAGCCATTCCGGTCCAGGTACCACAGGCAGTCCTCGCCGGCCAGCGCTGCGGGCAGGTGTGGGGGGGGGGGGGCATGGCCACCAGGCCGGCTTTCCGTCCGCCCTTAGCCCCGCTCCCCGAGGCTCCCAGCCCTCCGGCTCCCGGCTCCCGGGACGCGGGAGCTGCCCCTGGTCGCCACCCTGAGGCGCTCCGCCTCTGAGCCCCAGCGGCCTCTCTACGGAGCTGACCCCGCGCTCCGGGTCAGCTGCCCATGGCCCAGCCTCCTGGCCGTGTCTCCTCCCGCTCCCAGCGCATCGGCACCCAGGGGAGCCCCCGCGCCCACCCCGCCGCCCACCCCCTTACCCAGGGGAGCCCCCAGCACCAGGAGGGCGGCCGCAGCCAGCGGCGCGGCCCCGCAGAGCCCCCGGGGCCGCATGGCGGGGGCTGGGCGCGGCCGCCTGGAGCAGGGAGCGCAGGACGAAGCCGGCCGGCGGGAGCTGCTGCGGGGCCCAACCCGCCGCCAGGCTCGCTTTCCTCTCCCGCCTCCTGCGAGGGCGGGACTAAGGCCCGGGCCGCGGTAACACTGTCCCCCCCCACCCCCCCTGCGCTCCGCGCCCGGCCCAGGGGGCCACCCACCGGCGACGCCCACCCAGCCCAGGCGCGGAGCTGGGTGCCCCTCACCCAGCCCGGTACTGCCCCGCGCCCCCGCCCCCAGCCCCACGGTGGCTCCTCCCGCCCGAGCCACCGTGGCCACAGCGGGCCGCTGGACACTGCGGCCAGGAAGGCCTCTCCGTGTCCTGGGCCCGCCCCTCGCCTGGGCTCAATCAGTATCCCGGACCCCAGAAGCCCCGATCCTGGTGCCATCTCCGAGTACCCAGGCACATGGGCCAACCCTAGAGGGGCAGGACCTCCTCTGCCCCATTGTCCAGCCCAGGACGTCCTGCGGGGAGGGAGGGGGGGCTGGAGAAGAGGGAAAAGAGGCTGAGAGCACCCCGCCCCCAATTCCAGAACATAGGCACCCATTGAGAGGCAGCTCAGAGCCGCTTTGTCCCCGCAGTGCCCACAGACCTGGACTCTGCCAGCTGCACTGGCTCCCTGAGATGGACCCTTCCCCCTCTGAGTGGACAGCGCTGGCATGCACCAGCCTATGGCCTCATCAGTCGGGATGACAGGCTGCTGGGGCTACCTGGAGCCATGCAGCTAGACACCCTTCACAGTGAAAACTTCTTCACAAAGCAATCCTGCAGGAAGTACTGCATGGCTAGGAGAGCATAGGGAGAGCAAGAGTTAATTACAGTGGGGACAGTGTTTGGGGGGGAGGGTTGGGGAGGGAGAGCCAATCAATCCCCTTACAAATTTATAGGGTCAGTGACTGTGCCCCCTACTACCTGGGGTACACTGACCAGAACTACCTATCACTCCAAGGAGAAAATCAAAAGCCTACCTCGACCTCTGTCCGTGGTACAGTTCTTCACAAAGCACTTTGACATTTAACCTCATTTGAGGCTCTCCATGATTTCGTGAGCTCAGCAAAGTTGACGGGTGTTATCACTGATCCCATTTTACAGATTGAGAAACTAGGACTTAACGGGAGTTGAAGGACTTGCCCAAGGTAATACAGCCAGGAAATGGCAGAGGCAATGCAGAACCCATGCCTTCTAAATCCAGGTAGACCCTTCTCCCCAACAGCAGAGGGTGTCCTGAGGTGAGGGAGGGAATGGATGGCCCAGCAGAATCTAAACAAGTTAGGGGAGGGCAGCCAGAAGCGGAACTGCCCTGCCCTGGGCCCCTGTGGTTGCTGGCAACCCAGCCCAAGCTGGAGTAAGGAGACCATTGGCTCCTGCCCCAGCAAGTTGCTGGCAGTCTGATGGGGTGGGGAGCAAGCAAATATATGCACCTGTGCAGGACAGTGATAAACCCAGTGGCAGAGGGACGAAGAGAGACATCTCTCACTTCACCACCCCCTACACAGTGTCCCATTCCCCTCCATGTCTTCTTTCCTAGTGCACGAGCTCCAGGAATGCTGGGCCATGTGGCCATTGTGTTCACTGCTGTCACCCAGCCCTGGCCCTAGGTGATCGTTGTTGGTTGAAGGACTCTCAGAGGAAGGGTTGTCTCACCTCCTGGGCCAAGGCTGATCCTTCCATGTGTACTCCTAGACCCCATCTGCTCTCTCTCTCAGCATTATCTTGTCTCTTCAGTGTCCTTAGTTTCTCCTGTCTTAAAGAATTTTTTTAATGCTTTATTTATTTATTTATTTATTTATTTTGAGAGAGAGAGACAGTGTGAGCCGGAGAGGAACAGAGAGGGAGACACAGAATCCAAAGCAGGCTCCAGGCTCTGAGCTGTCAGCACAGAGCCTGATGTGGGGCTTGAACCCATGAACTGCGAGATCATGACCCGGAGCTGAAGTCGGACACTTAACCAACTGTGAACCACCCAGGCACCCCAGTTTCTCCTTTCTAATCATCTTCTTTCCCCAGAGCAAAACAAAATCTCAGGTCTGTCCAAGTAAAACAAAACAAAACAAAACCAAGCAAAGCGAAACCACATGCCTCCCCAAATTCATCCTTTTCTAGCACTTCCTGCTTTTTTTTTCTCCTTTATTCCTCCCACTAGCCCTCCAATCTCAACCTGGTTGATGCTTCCAGCTGGCCATGACACCTAACTCTCGCAGCGCCATCAGTGATTTTCCTAACTGTAAAATGCCAGGAAAACTTCTCAGTCCACAGAGTGGGAGTGTTGACAGTGGGACAGAGGATGGGGAAGGGGCTGTGGGCAGGGGCCAGCGAGCAGAACTGACAGCGCTGGGGGAGCCTGGAGATGGAGGGCCGAGGCTCGCTGTGTTGCCGTGTGGACCCGGGTCCTGCCAGAGCCCATGGAACTGGGCGGGGGATGGGAAGAGGCCGGGTGGGAGCGCCGGGGAGGGACTGGGGGCCCTGAGAAAGGGCTTGTCCAAATCTCCAGGCGTGAAGGGCCTTCATTGTACCTCCTCTTACTCAGGGCACACAGGAGCCTCTTCCCCTCACCAAGCCAGTCTCCCGGGCCCCAGTGAGGGGCAGAGGCACTTTCCTGGAATAGGAGAGGCAGACAGTAATTAATGTGCGATGAGACAAAATATGAACTTTGCTGGTAGCAGGCTCTCCCTAGGGTGCCTGGAACATGATAATACTACTGACGGCTAACACCGCAAATGAGTTTGTCCATTGTACAGAGGCTGGACGTGAATTTCCCTGGCTTACACGGCTGGGATTTGAAGGTTGGCTTCTGGGACTTCAAAGTCCAGGCCCTTTCACCCCACCGCTTGCCTCTCCTGTGTCGTGTCTAAAATGCTCGGTGCTATGCTTGGCAAATGGAGCATGCGTACTTGGGGAACCGATGATACCCGGCCCTCGTCCCCAGCAGGAGTCTGTGTGGGAAGGTAGTGGGATATTTAGAGTGGGGAAGGGCGGTGGAAGCCTGGCAGGCTGGCGGAGAGGAGGGGCTAGGACCATGCCTGTGACCCAGTTTGGGCTTCGCCTGGGGCTGTGGTACCCGGGGGTTGCTGAGTCATCTCACTGCTGTGCTGAATGACCAGTGCAGGGCTCCGCCCAACCCCCTTCTTGCTCCTCTTCAAATCGGAGGTGACCGGGTAGGCCCGCCTGTGCTCTCCTGGGGTCTTCCTGCCTTCCCGGAACCAGGGTCTTGGAGCCTCCGTTCCAGAGGCTCCCGCCACACCCAGCTCTCTGCCCTAGGGGGATTTTGAGCCTCTGTGAGTTAAGGGGAGCTCCCTTCCTCTCCCCTACTTGCCTCCGGCTGGTCTAGTGCTTTCCTCAGGAGGCGGCCGTGCTTTCTCCAGTCCTCTTCCCAGCTGTCCTGTGGCACAGTCACCTCCTGCAGTAATTCCTTCTTCCCAAGGACCCTGAGCCCTTTCTTCATTTTGATTTAATCTCATTACACCCTACTTCAGGGTGTCACAGACACACTGATTCTTCCTTGCAACCCAGAGCTGGTGGGGGAGCAAGGCCCAGGAGAAACTTGGCCAAGGTCTCATGGCTTAGCTGGGGACTACAGGAACCAGATCTCTTGGCTCCCGCTGTCCCCAAATAAACAAACATCTCTCCTGCAACATAAGGTCTTCCCTGGTGTCTAGCTTTAAACTTTTCTCACTGCAGATGAAAGACTGTGACTCTGCCCTCTCGGTGGGAGGGGTCTGGGAGTGGGTGAAAGTCGGTAGGGATCAGCCTTACTGCTGGCCCGGCTACTGGTAGGAAGGAGCACTCTTCCTTAGAGGAGTTTTAGCAATGCCTTTGCAGGATTACCTCCCCCTGGCTTCTGCTGCTTTGCAGAGGCCCGGGTCAGCCTGGGCAGAACTTCCGCAGCCCTGGGCTTCAGGAAAGGAGGGGTTAGCTGGGCTGGCTCGGGTGGTATCTTTGGAGCAGCCTGCCCTGGGGGGCTGTGGAAGCATTAGCAGTCCCAGGCAGCTGGTGCCCAGCCTCAGGAGGCCAGCCCAGCCAGTGGGGCAGACGGGGAGGGCCAGGTTATCTTTAAATGGCACTTTACTCAGACTGTACCTCTGCCAGCTGGGCAGGGTGGGGGCAGACAAGTGTTATTTTGGGATCTGAGGGTAAGGAAGGAAGAAGTTTCTGTTTACAGCTCTTTTGTTTATCCTCGCTCCCTCTCCTGGGAAGGGTTTGGGGACATAGGCCTCAGCTGGAGGGTCACCCTGGGGTCTCTGTTTTCAGCCTTGCCTTGTTAATCATCTGCACCGGTGGATATTGCTGGACCAACAGAGGTACAGGGCCTTTGTTGGCCTGTCTTCTGCAAGGACAAGTCTGGGTAGTGAGAGTTGCTTTAGGCTTGGAATTAGACTAATGGCGGAAATTACTACTTGCTATGAGGCAGCACTCCATGGTCCCTTGTATTGTGTTGACTTTAATCCTCAAAATGACTTCATGAAGCAGAAAACTACTATTATACCTATTATGTGGATGAGAAAGCGGAGGCACAGATAATTTAGGTAGTTTGCCCACTGGTAGATGGCAGAGCCAGGATTCAAACCAAGCAGTCTGGCTCTGGAATGCACGCCCTGAGCCCCTAGCCAGAGCACGAGTCCTGCCCTGCCACTTGCTGGCTCTGCAAACTTGGAGAGACCACCTAACTCCTCTGGGCTTGGTTTCCTCATTTGTAAATGGACTATGGCTCAAACGCGGGAGAATCCCCAGGTCATCTGGCAGTGGTGCTCTGGCCCATTCTCTCGCTCTCCCTGTTCAATGGAAAAAGAATTTACTCAGGGTCGCGTAATAGTTCACTAGCAGAGTTTGGGCAGGAACCCAAGCCTCTTGCCTCCACATGTAGTTCTGTGCTCTTGCTAGTGAACCTCTGTGAGTCAGGAATGAGGCAAGGGAGCCAAGCCAGTGAGGGATGTGCGATCAGGTATGAATTTGTAATCCCCAAACCTGGTGTGGAAGAAGTGCCACATTTATTCTCTTTTAATCCAGTTAGATCAGATGGAGTCTCTATCCTCACAGCTGGTGGGGGAATTGTCTGTCGTCATTATGGTTTGCTCCCCCTTACAGGATCATGAAAAGGTCCTGGGATCTCACACAAGGTACAGTCCTGGGGGTGAACCCTGCAGGCCTTGTTGTCTGTCAGCCAGGGGCCTGCAAGCACAACCATCCTGGCCGATATGCTGCAGGCCCAGGAACTGTTCCAGCGAGGCCTGGTGCCCGGTATCCAGCCTCCCCGGGAACTGCAGGCAGCCCTTCCCTTAGGAAGTTCTTCTGTCCCCAAGTGCTCTGCCAGGATCAGATAAAGGTCCTCACCACTCAGGCCCCACGGACTTCTGTTCCTTCTCATTTTCTGGCGCCCCTCTCCTTTTCTTTCTTCCTTCACGACCCTGGGCCTTGTCTCAGTTCACTCAAGCTTTTACCAGAGGATCCAGAAGCATGGCTATCCTCAAGCAGCTCTGCTTTCCACCCTGCAAAAGCAACTAAGGCAAGAAGATGCAAAGAATTTGGCTATGTTCTTGGAATAGGTAGAGGGACAAAGTCTAGTGAAAACAAACAAATACACTGATCACACAGATCATCACAGAAACATGGTAGCAGGTGGAAGGCAGGGCTGTAGCCACCACCTGTTTCGATCCCGTTCCTGGGCAGGATGGCGGTGCTGCGGCACTTCTCACGGAGCTGTCCTCCCAAAGGCTCACGGAGACCCTAATTTAGCAGCAGCATCTGTGGAACTGAATTGAGTCATTCTAATCCAGTGAGTCAGGGAGACTGAGCCAAACATAGCTCCCAGCTACCGGAGGGTGGGGGAGACTCGGAGGAAAGAGGCACGCTCTTCCATTTGAAGTGCTTCAATTAAGACATCTTGAATTCTAACTACAACTCTGAGGCGAGTATTTTCCACTTCACAAATATGGGAACCTAGGATCCCAGGGGATGTCATTTACCCCAGCTCCTTCACTTTCTAGCTATGGAATCATGCCAAGTCAGACCAACTTAAGACTTGAAGGGACTTCCTAGACCTTCTAGTCGGCCCAGCGCTTCCTCATCGTTCTTCCTGCGGCACATCTGCTATAAAATCATGTGTACCATACAAGTCTAACAGACCCAGGGTAATTAGCAATTTTAGGAAGACAGCTGATGCCACCCCTTTTTCACCTACTCAAAACAAAAACCACCCCCCCAAGAAGAAAAAAAGAATGTGAGAGTCCTTGTTAGATTGTTAAACTTGTACCAATCCATCAGAAAAAGGTAAATAATTCACAAATGGTGGAATTTTATTAACAATTACTTTTGGTTTCTTTGCTACCCAAATCCTGACAAAGTGTGGTGCAGGTCTAGTTAACCCATGTCAGCTGTCATTTTTGGAAGACCTATCTCTATCCACCATCCGGTCCTTTAGACCCACCCTTGTCAACTTCTCACTGTCTGACTTCTTACACCCCAACCCCTCCGGTTACCGCCCAGTCCAGGTTCTTGGTTCTCTCACTGCACTTCTGCCTCTAGCCTTCCTTTCTAGTCCTGTCTGGACAGACATCAGTATTCTTTCTAAAATGCAAACCTGGAGGCACCTGCGTGGCTCAGTTGGTTGAGAATCCCAACTTGGGCTCACGTCATGATCTCAAGGTTCACAAGTTCAAGCCCTGCATTGAGCTCTGTGCTGACAGCTCGGAGCCTGGAGCCTGCTTCAGATTCTGTTGTCTCCCTCTCTCTGCCCCTCTACAGCTTGTGCTCTCTCTCTCTCTCTCAAAAATAAACATTAAAAAAATAAATAAAATGCAAACCTGATCATGTCACTGCTCTGCCTAAAATTCTTGAGTGGTCCCCCATTCCCTGAAAAAAGACCGACAGGATCCTTCACTGTCTGGCTCTCACTTGTCCTTCCTGCTTACTTCTGGCCAAGAGCCCTGTGAACTATAAATTCCAATACTTTTAACCTTCATGTAAGCTGTGAAAATGCAATCCTGTTCCATCAAGGACCTTTTCTTTTCTCTGGAGTGCCTACCCCACCCTCATCTGCCTGGCAAATGCATGGGGGGTGGGGGGCAAGACAGAGAACTGGCAAAAAGTGAAATCCACTTGGATCAGAATCACACACTTTACTATGTGACTTTCGACAGGTAACATTTAATATCTCTGTGCCTTGGTTCCATCAGTCTGTAGATGGGGTAAACAGAATTGTGCACTTTGTAAAGTTATTAGATGGTCTACACGAGATAATCCAACACTTTGGAACAGTCACTGGCATTTTGTGAGTGCTCCTGAAACCTCAGCAGTTGTTAGCCGCCTTGCAGGTCAAGGGTCACCTTCTCCATGCAACTCTGACTTCTCCCACTTACCATTGACCATTTCCTTTTTTTTGGGTACCAGGGATTGACCACAGTACTTCTTCCTCTCACGGTACTCCCCACATTTGTTGCACTACTTTTGCCCCCGCTACGAGACTAGCTTCTGGAGGGAAGGGGCCAAGCCTCTCCGGCGTCTAGCACTGGCCTTGCGTGTAAGAGAAATTTAGTATTTGCTGAACAGAATAAACATATAATAGCCAGAATTTGGCTTGGAGTTTATTAACTACTCATTGACCACAGGTCTGCCTGGCTGGGGTGAGAAGTGTATCTTTCACTGGACAACCCTTTCATGTTCCAAAGCAGTGTCCTGTGTTCCCTGAGTCTTCTCAGCTCCTTCACGTTTCTTCCCCTTGATGCAGCTTAGGCCCTCCAGTTCTCGGTTCTCCTCTTGCAGCTGGGCTCGCCGTCGGTCAGGGAGCCTCTTGCTTGAGCACCGTAACGGAACACAGCACTCTAGGATTGCCGACAGGCACAGAAGGCTGAAATGATCTTACACAACCTGTTTCTACTACCCCAGCCAGGACTACACTGGAGTTTAGTGAAGACACGTTAACAGTTCATCATAAACACTTATTACTTGCACGCAGAATTGTTAAGAGCACAGCACTCTGCAATCCTTAACTTTCTTCATACTCATCAATCTGGGTTTTGAAACAATCTTACCTTTAAATTCTGCCCATTTTTACAGCTTATGGACATTGTTTGTTTGGATCCTAAGTTGTCATCCTTCCCAGGGGTTCCTGTTATCTAAAAATCTGATCAGCATCTCTCCTATCTAGTAGGGTTTCTCTTATAAATGGCCTCAGATCCTTTTGGAATGGGTAAGGCATTAAAAAAAACTCCCTCATCTGTCATTAATATCAAAGGAGGGGCCAAGGACAGAGCCCTGGGGCACAGCATAAGCCATTCCACAATAGGCCAATTTGTAGTCTGAGAGTTGGTGGCCAGTGACCAACTTCTCTATCTCCCTAATGCTTTGATGTTACCATGTCCAGATTTTATCTAATCTGTTAAGAAAATCAGACTAGGAGGCTAGTTTGGCACCATTTGTTCTGAATTCATAACATCTATTATACCCCAGGGATCACAACATTCCTATTTATTGGCTTTCGTCAGCTATCAGTTCCTAGTCCCTGACCAATTATCACACACCTGGTGCGGACTTGTGGAAACTAGTTTCCTTCGGTTCTTGGACTTCTATCTCCTTTTGTCTTCTGGTATTTCCTCCATTTTCCTTTCAGTTCCTTCCACTAAGAGCTCAATAGTCTTGGGAAAGCCGTTGGTATGCTAGCTGTTACTCACCAGGGTCAGGAAACCTGGAGAATTTTAGAGCAGCTCAGCACTCTTATTCCCTTGTTTATCTTATCTTGAACTTCAACTCCTTCTAACCGGTTAGCCCTGACCTTTTCAGACTGAAGCTAGTTCTTTGGCCAAAACCACAGGAGACAAAAAGGAGCTGGAGTTCAACTTTTTGTCAATACTACTGGGCTCAAGCAGATCTTTTTTTCTTCCTGCAGACGTTGGATGTAGTCTCTGAACTCTCTTCTTCACTGATAGAATGGGAATACCATCTACTGTGTACCTGCTATATAAAGGTTAAATGGGATGATTGAAATGCTCTGGGAGCACAGGAAGTGCCTGCACACAAAGGGTCCAAGACCCTCTGCTCTTATGGACAACAGTATGTCTATTGGGCAGGGGTGGCCCCTCAGGTGATCCTCTGACCCCTGCCTTTAGAACTCAAGTTTTCTAGTCCGTCCCCCTAAACCAGCGAGAGAGCAGGAAGAGAGGACGACCCTTGTCAGGAGACCATTTTTGGCACGAGATAGACTTTTTTTGTAATTAGTGGACCCAGGAGGGGTCCATATCATTCTCAGTCTGTGTGAAAGCCCCAAGCCTTCCCAAACTCAGCAGTCCAATGCCACTGGCATGAGACCATTCTTTTGTGCCACAACCAGGGGTTGATTTGGCCCTGTGGAACCTTCAGCACTGAAACCAACTGGCACTGCCTTGAGATCAATAACCATGAAGTGAGTTTCTAAGGCTCAGACTGGTTTTCCTGAGCACCAATTAGCCAGACTTCCATCATTTCCCCAGTATGAGTGGCTCCCCCAACTCAAGGGAGAGAAATAGCAGGGGCAGTTATTAGTCTCAGAACCTGGCTGGTAGACCAGGCTGTGCACACGCCCTCAGACTTTATAAAGATAGTGACTTTAACAGACACTTTTCCCAACTCAGTCGGATGTGGGAGTTGTACACCAGGGACACCTAGTGGTGTGAAATCACTATTAGCTACAAAATCCTTAGGCTTCCTGAACAGTCCTGTACGGTAAATGCCCCACAAGTGGAGCCCTTTTCTTGAGAATAGAGACTTGACCATCAATCTAAAGAAATCTTCTGTAGCTGCTGAAATTGGGGCAATAGGCATGGGCACTATAAAAAAAGGGAATGCTGGGTTTTTACCTTCCTCCCCTTGACTGGTTATCCTCACTCACTTTTTAAACCCACAATGACTGCATTTCCCAATTAAGGGACTTTCCTTAAAAATATTTGATTGGATAATACCAGTTCTTTAAGAATCATTTTGGGCTAGGTTAGCTAAAACACACTAGGGTGTGTACATGGCTCTGCCTAATCCTTTCCCCCTTATTTTTATTTTCCTTCTAAAAGGAACAGAAGGCAGAGGTGCTGGGACACCTTATACCATGCAGACTAAATTCATTTGTAAAGATTACTTTACTCTCCTAGAAAAATACACATTGCAAATTTGAGGGCTACAACTTAACCACTTTAGAGGATTCCTGAGGGAGAGGGGGTAACCTTTGAATATCAGACTGTGTGGTGATATGTGGGAAAGGAATATTAAATATAGTTGGGTTAGGTGGACTTTAAAAAAAATGTTTTTCCCATTTTTTTTTTCTAAAAAAGGAAAAACAAATTGCCATCTGTCTGGCTGATTTTGTGTGTGCATGTAAACACAGGAATAGCTTGGGGGGAGGGGCTATGTCATGCAACGAGGCAAAAATAAAAGGACTTCCTGTGACAGAGGAGCCTTAGTGTTGTAGGAGGGAGACAAGGAGAGGTCACTGGAGGGAGGGGGGGAGGGGTCCAAAATGTGGCTGCTCCCTCTCGTTCCTATGGAAAACCCAGAGCATCTGTGGCGAAGAGCAGAAAGCATTATCATCTCTCAAGGGTATTCCTATCTGAACACATCAGATGTCCTATAAAAGTACACAGGTCTGTTTTAGAAGGTAAATGGTTGTGACTTCCTGTGCTCCTTCGGTGGGGCAAAATAATCCATGAACACATAATCCTTCTGGGCAATATGTTTCTGGAGTGGCCAGCAGAGGACTTTAGGAACAGAGGTGGGGGCACAGTTGGGGAGAAAAAGGTCCTAGAGATGGAGTATCTTCAGAGGGACTTTTGAGAAATGTCCTTTGTTCCAGTATTCCTAAGTGACAGCACTGGTGACCTTGGTCTGAATTGTCAGTGTCACTCTGCAAAGGCCAAGGGCCAAGTCAGGAGGCCACTCTAGGTTGAAAAGAAAGTACAGCTCAAGGCCAGTTAAGGGCTGCAAAAATGGTCTGTGGCTGGACCAGGAGGAGCAGATTTGGAAAGTCTCCCTTTTTTAGATGCCAATGGTCTGAAGAACCCGCCTCTCGTTGTCATTAAGGTGGCCTGAGAACATTACGTAGCAGGGCTGCTGAGCGAACTGGCAGAGGAAGTCTGTGAGATAGGCCTGGAGAGAAGACAAAGAGTGGTATTACTGCAGGTTCTCAGGCTTACCATCTGTAAGGGGCAAGAACTACAAGCGGTACAGGAAGCACGAAGCACTGGCTGTTCGACAAGTGCCAGCACCCTGGAGGGATGACTTTCTACATTCTTGGATCTAGTTCAGGTTCGACCCAGAGACTAAATTCCATAAAGAAACCAATTTTCCCAATACACAACGTAGCTGGGTTTTAAGAAGCTGGACCGCGACACTTGTAGGTATAAAACACTACGGTGCCAAGTCCCAGCCCACCCAGAGCCTCGGACTACCTGGCAAGACGGGAACTCTGTGCCCTGAGGCTGCCAGGATGAACTATGAAGGGGTTTGAGCCTATATTCCTGTTTCTGTGGCTTGAAACTTTGTCACTTGCAAGACATCTGTCTTTTCTGGACATTCTCACCTGCAGGTCAATCTGATAGAGAGGATCCTTCAGGGCATCAGGATCATCTTCCTCGTCATCTTCGTAGTAATCCTCCTCTGTTAGAGCCAACACAGAGAGGGGTCAGGGCAGAGGCCGACTGGGCCCCAAGTGGGGAGGCATCACCACAGGGCTGAGGGAGAAGGGCTAAAAAGCCCAAGGAATGTCCCCTGTGAGGCCCACATCTCCCCTTTCTTTGGCACCCCATTCTTGGTACCAGTGGTATTTAGCGTGGCTCTCCTCTTCCAAACCACTTACCATATTTACTTGTAGCGAGGATGTCAGATAAGAGTTGGCCAGCTAAACCGTCCTCTTCCTCCTCCTCGTCCTCCTCCTGGTCCTCCCACATATCATTGGATTCATCTGCTTGGAGATGAAAAGCAGCTGGAGCATACTCACAGATTTTTCCCTTCCCAAACGTAAACAGGCCAGAATAGGAGGGTCCCAAGGGTTTCTGCAATGTGGCCTGTGGCTAAGCCCTCCCAATGAGCCTGAATGGAAGAAACGAGGGTGTTCTGGTGGGTACCTAAAAGGTTGAAAAGCTCTTGAGGAAAACCAAGCAGAA